>NC_085140.1:302149040-302283968 GCF_024139115.2 Armigeres subalbatus | reverse complement strand
GATTAAGGAAGGGGCGGGGTTAATGGGATTACTTCATTGGATACAAGAAAGCCGTTTTGATCGGGATTCCGCAGTGCGGACCGATTCAGAGTTTGGTTATAAGCTGTTGGTTATTCAAAATGCTTATTGTTGAGAAGAGTAACAATGGTATTTTGACTCAAGACGAATTTTCTTTATATTACTTTATATTATTATCGCTTGTCATCTGGCGGCCCGAGCAATGGTCGCCGATGGGTGGATACTGTAAATAATTTCCACGAAGGTGGCGTGCAAAACTTAATTATTTGGCGACGACTAAAAGCTGACTTCGGTAACAAAATCGCTAGCGCGCTTTGGAAAGATATGATGCAATAAGTTTGTTCGAATGGATGGCATCAGTAGCAGTAAAATAAAATTTCATCACAAGATTCTGATTTTGTTTTGTTGCTGTTAGGGATCGAAAAGTCGTATTATTGGAAATATATCGGTTCTTTGCTGGACCATTATTTTACACAAGAGAAGGTAGACCCGAGAATTTTCTTCAAAGTGCAAATTTATGATGATTAACATAAATTAATCACAAGCGTGCGTCGGAGGGTGATGATGCAATAAATTTGAATGGATGGAATCACTAACAGCAACCAAGCTATCACGCCAAACGCCGATGCCACCAAAACAGTCCATTTTTGCAAACAATTCTTCCTTTCCAGAAAATACAGGTCCTGATAAGAGCCAATTTTCTTTACCCAATGCGCCTTTCCAATATTAACTAACTGCAAACAAACACTTATCTGAATCTTTGCGTTGAAATTTCACTTCGTGCTGTTACTGTCCGACATCTACTCGATGACTTTTCACTAAGACGCCACAATTTGAAATAATTTTTCAGCATCGCCACTGCACTCACTGGCGGCACGGGATCGCAGTGCTATTTTGTAGTCAACCTTTTCTTCACACAAAAATGCTGGTTCGTTCGTACGACCACCACCAATGCGATGGTTTTCCGTTGAGAATGTTACCAGCGCCTTCATGATGCTGTGTCCGCTCCACTGCTCTCGTGAAATCTTATTCTCTGCGTGAAATCTTATTCGAACTGAGTATTGGATTTTTTTTTTACTTAAATTCGTTTATTTTTCAATTTTTGTATAGTACAGTATTTTTAACAATTCAAGTGGTTGGCCACAACTTCCTTCAACTTTAGTTTGTTTTTAAAGGTGATTTTCGATGAAATTTAAAAAGTTTATGTAGCTTGATTTATCATAGAATCATTTAGGATGTATTGTTTATTTCAGATATTTGATAACCTAACTACTATGTACACCAATATTTATAATAAAAATGGATTGGAATAGATTGCAACTAGCGCCCTAATTGGAGCCTGATCCGAATGCAAGCAACGGACCCTAAACTTTTCTTTACACTCACCAAAGCGTTCATGTAAGGTTTTTATCCCGGCCAGACGGTGAACCTCGGATGTTCTTGTCCTGGGAGGGGTGTTGAGGATCATCCTCAGGAATTTGTTTTGGACCTGTTGAAGTTTGAGGTGGTGGGTTTTAGCGCAGCACTCCCAGACCGGCATGCCGTATTCGATCACAGGGAGGATGATTTGCTTGTAGACAGCAAACTTATTTTTCAGGGACAATGACGACCGGCGGTTGATCAAATGGTACAGTAGTTTCAAGAAAACGTTACACTTTGTCACCGTCTTGTCAACCTGTTGCCTGAAAATAAGCTTGCTGTCGAGGGTCAAGCCAAGGTAGTCGGCCTCATTGGCCCATTCCACAGTCGTGCCATTGAGGGTGATTTTACAGTCCCTAGGCGGAACATGTTTAGGGGATTTAGAGTGGGGGAAAATGATGACCTGGGTCTTCGCCGCGTTGATACAGATTCTACAGCTGGTGAGATACTCTGTCAGGGCATCCAGGCCTCGTTGGAGTTTTGCCACTAGCGCTCTGATCACTCTACCGTTGTAGACGATTGGGGTGTCATCTGCGAACAGAGACAGAATGCCGCCTTCTGGAGGTTCTGGCATTTCGGAGGTGAACAGATTGAAAATAGGGGCCCGAGGTTACTGCCCTGGGGGACGCCTGCGACGATGTTGTGCGTATTGGAACTCGCTCCGCTGATTGAGACCCGGAATGTCCTTGCCGACAGGTAATTGTTGATGATTTTCACCAGGTAGCTGGGAAGATTGTAGCGTTGTAGTTTGTACACATCGAGTAAGGCCATGGCGGACGTTTTTGAGACAAACTTGTTCCGTCTGAGGACGTTGGTAACTCGAGTCAGTTGATGTACAGTTGACCGACCGCGTCGGAAACCAAACTGTTCCTCGAGCAAGATGTTGAGATTTTCGGCAGACTCAAGTAACCGGTGATGAATAGCTTTTTCGAATACCTTGGATAATCCTGAAAAAAGGCTGATGGGAGCTTTTGGGGGAGGAAGGATCCTTCCCAGGCTTCCGGATGGGGATGACTTTCGCTGACTTCCAGGACGATGGGAAGTAGCTGAGCCGGAGACACTGATTAAAGATCAGCGAGAGGTGCTCAAAGAACGGAGCACTCATGTGTTTGAGCTCGAGATTCAGGATCCTGTCGAAGCCTGGGGCCTTCATGTTCTTCGACGATTTGATATAGGGCGTCAATTCGCCAGCTGAGATCTCCAACTCCTACGAGAAGTCGTTGGGAATCAAATGGATGCTGTTAGCATGCTCGTTGACGGCTGCTTCGAATGGACTGACGATGTTCCGCCCAAGATTATGTGAGCTGACGAAGTGACGACCTATTTCAGCGACCTTCTCTGCAGGAGTTATCGAGCGATCATTAGAGCCATTATTGTCTAGTGGGATCGAAGGTGGATTGAGCCGAGGCTTGGATTTTAGTATTTTGGTCATTTTCCAGAACGGCTTAGCATAATCTGGGAGAGTGCGGATCTTATTCGAGAAGTCGTTATTTTTTAGGTCCACCATTCTGGCCTAGATAATTTTTGTGATTCGATTGCAGCGTGCCTTAAGCTTAGGCAGTCCAGTACGCTGAAACTGCCTGCGAGTGACATTCCGCAATTGAATCAAATCTTTGGTGAGTGTATCAATGTTTAAGGAGTTGCTTACCTGCCGAGCCGTCGGGACATGATGCCCTCTGGCCACCGAGATTGCCTCTTCGATGGCGCACAGCTGGCGGTCGATACTTTCTGGCGTCTCCGGACGCACCTCGTAACCGATGGTGTTGTCGACGCACTGCTGGAACCGCTGCCAGTTCACTCGATGATAGTTTTTTCTGGAGAGTTGGTGTCGGTTGATCGAAGAGCCGATTTCGGCCACCACCGGATAGTGATCGGAGCTCAGCTCCTGATAGACAACCGGCTGCGATATTCGGTTATCCATGTCCGTGATGAACAGATCGAGCGTCGAATGAACCCCGGATCTGCTCAACCGGGTGGGTGAGTCCGGGTTCAAGATGGTGTAATGGCCTTCTACTAGATCGCTACTCCATATAATGCCGTTTCGATTGCTCCTTGTGAGTTTCCCCAGGCTTGATGTCTTGCATTCAGATCGCCGGCGATGATGTACTGGCCTTGGCGCCGCGTTAGTTTGACGATGTCTCTGCGGAGGGCGGCCGATGTCCCATCGATCCCAGACGACAATTGATGTTGCTTCTCAGCGCGATGGCCACACCTCCTCTCCTGGAGTTTGGCCGATCGAGTCTCACCACACGGAAGTCAGGAATATACATATACGCTTACCTCGGGCTGCAGGTGTGTTTCCGTGATGAAAGCCACGTCGATCTCCCTCTCGTCGAGGAAACCAGCCAGCTCGATGATATTGCTCTTAAGTGAGCAAGCGTTCCAATTGACCAGAACCACCCTAGCAGCCATTTTCAATGACGAACATGCCCAGGGTGAAGATCTGATCGAAGCGAGTTTTTCAACTGCGTATTCGCGTTGCCAGTTGGGTGAAAATCGGAACTAGCTGCTCCGATGTGTAGAGCTGTGGGTCGCCCTCGGCCAGAAAGGGCTCATTATCCTGACGACGGAATCCAAGGGGAGGAAGCGGGGGCCATTCGCTGGTGGTATCGCTGGTAGAATTGGTATCGCTCGTCGGGGAGCCTTGATGGCCGGAAAGTTCACCTCGTTGAGAGCAGGATCACGGTTCTTTTTCGGCAGGGACCTGTTGGAGGCCTTCTTCCTGATTTCCAAAAACGCCGCCCGCTTTGGGCAGTCCTTGGTTGAAGCCCGATGTTTGTCGCCGCAGTTGGCGCATTTGGAATTAGCAACCTCCATCTTGTCTCACTTTTCGATAAGATGGAGTTCGCCACATTTGTTGCAGCGTGGCTTCATACGGCAGTTTCTGGTGCCGTGCCCAAAGTTGAAGCAGTTCCTGCACTGTGTGACGTCGCGGTGCACTGGTCGATATCGCTCCCAGTCAACGACGGTGTAATTTATAACGCCGACCAGCTTCAGGTCCTTCCACGAGGTGGAGTCGTGCTCCAGATGGACCAGGTAAAGCTGGTCGCGATATATCCTCGTCTTGTCGTGACGAGCGATCTTGTGCACGGCTACTGGCTTCAGACCGCAACTTTCATGCTCTGCTTGGAGCTCTTCCTCCTTCATGTCGTGGAGTCCTCGCAGGAAAGCCTCGAGCGGCTTTGTTCCGGGTTGGTCATGAGTGTTGTACTCATACTTGTGGACCTCGAAAAACTCCACGACAGATTTGTAGTGGTCTTTATTGACCGGCATCACTTTTACACCCTCGCTGCAGAGCCGAAATGTACACTTCAACCCTTTAGCGATTAATTGGCGAATTTCCGGGCACAAATCCGGAGGATCGCCCTTCGCAAGCTCAGGCGGACACTTCTCCTTACGCTCAGGTTGCACCTGTGGCAGCTGCGATTGCTGCTTCTTCCTCTTTTTCGCTGAATGCCGGCGTCATCAAGCGGCAACGGTAAGAACACGTTGCTCTGCAAAAGCTGCTTTGAGGGGATACCCGCGCCTCCAAGAGCAGTGCGCTTAGGCACTTTTCCCGCGACCGAATCAGCCACCGAATCTCCCATGACGGGTCCGGGAGAAAATAACACCAACGCGACGAACCGAAAACGTAAACAGCGAACGAACGAGAAAAAACACTTGGAAAAATGCGCGAGCAAAAAACATGTCCGCACGTGCTGTTGTCTCGAACTGGAATGACAACTGAGGATTAGATCAAAACCTGCAAGTTGTTAGATTTTGATGTCTGTGCTTGCGATGCATGTACGTGATTGGTTAATTGACCTATTTCTAAACCTTTTATCAATTATCGATAATATGTAGTTTAAAATTAATATTTTCAGATAAAAACAAAGAAACGTTCGAATGCTCCAAAAACAATTAGAAATCCAACGAGAAACGGCTGAGATATAAGCTCAAAGTCTATCATATTTTCGTGACGTTATGGCACTAATTTCAAGATTATTGTACCATGGTACGAATCCCACCAGTGTGTCATTAGTATAAGTGCCTGAAAAATTAGCAAGATGGGAACTTTTCTAAAAATAAATCTCATGTTCGTACTTCACAGATATCTCTGAAACCGAATATCCGATTGCAAACGTTTGAAGAGAAAATTGTGCAAATCGGTCCACAGACAGCTGAGATCTTGATGAGACATTATTTTGCTCGTGTTGAGAACGAAATTTGTCTAATGCTTTATATTAGTATTTCAAAGATATCTCCGGAACCCAATACCCGATTGAAATCAAAGCTTTCGTTGCTTAAAAATGAAAGTGTGCAAATCGGTTCACAGACGGCTGAGACCTTGATGTGACATTATTGTGTTAGTTTCCTGAAAATAAACTTTATGTTCGTATTTCACAATTATCTCTGAAACTAAACGTCCGATTACTGTATAAAAAGTCGATTTTTCAAGTGATAGTTATTCCATTCTTAGGGTGTAAGAAGGGTAAAAATATATGTCGAATTATCTTGAAAAAATTTAGGAAAATTTATTCCGCGATTTTTACGAGAGTATAATTATAAAATCCGCTAGTAAGTAACTAATAAGGCTACCTCGGTACGTTGCACGTGTAAGGTAGACATGCCACGCAGATTCACGCCGCTGTCAGATAAAAATTATTAATTTTTTCCATTTACTGACTCACTTGTGGCGGGATTTGCCAGCAATCGTCAAACGTTTTGAATCTTTCCACCATTACTACCATAACCTCCAAGTAAAGTGCGTTCAATTCCAAAAGCGATACCGTAAGGTCATTATAAACAGCCTATACATGGAACAACATCAATGGAGCAATCCCATTGCTACACATTACTGCATTCCATAAGGGTCTGAGTCATCGGTGAATTGAACGCACAGACCGGATAACTGATCAATGGCCATCACTTGCTTATACATACATACGCGTAGCACAGCGGAATCAATTTGGATTACCGCAGAAAACTCAGCCGATCGTGTTGGTGCCATTCATGCCAGTAACGACTCTGCAATCAGTCGGTCAGTAGCCACAGAACTGCTGCTGTTGGAGTGCCAATTTCAAACATTGACGTCATTCGGCTTGAGTAGCTCCCCGCGGGTTCGGTGAAGGTGACTGATTACCTCTGAGGCGGAAAATAAAAGGCGAAGCTATGAAAGCGATCTATACCCAGCTGATAGGTACTCAAGCCCAGCAGCGGCATCTCTTCTCTTTTCGGGGATTCATAACCCATTGATGGTGACTCAGTGCAACACGACCTCCGAAGCTAACCACGAAGACTTAAAATAGGCAGCAAAGTATTCAATGCATATTTGGATTTATTAAAGTTTTATTATGGTTTGATTGCAGTATGATTAGAAGCTACACTACCATTGAAAGTACATAATAATCCTATTAAACTATGTATACAATCAAAATACCATTGAAAATCGTGCGTCATGTAGATTCTAGAACATGTAGTTATCTGAGATGCACTAACAGTCTATTAGACATCTGGTTGAACACACTTAGGTCGCTTTTTATGCGGTTTTATAGTTATTAAGAATGAGTCACATTTCACATTTAATGGCCTATATTTGCACGACATTATGACTTAATTATTTAATTTCAAGTTCGCGCTCCTCTTTCTTGCTGGTTAAGATTTTGAGCTATATGTATTACTTAATATAGAGAATCCTGAAATGAGACATCGAATACATTACTTGCAGAGACAACTAGATATACGAATGCCAAGTTACTCTATACCAAGCGATAAGTTCATAATCTGAACGTGTTCTTAAAACAATGTCTAAACTGGCATTGAAGCTTCGAACAATTTGGACCATGGGCTCATTCCCCTCAGTTATGATCCAATATATTGACGTCAGTAGGTACGTACGTCCATAATAGATGCAACGAAGAACTACTTACCTTAAACCTAGAAAAGCTATTAGAAGTGCCTTGAGAGAGGTCTCTACGCTGGCTGACGTCGGCGGCTTTTGGATTCGGCTTTCATAGCTATGTATTTAATGCACTCCGCTTTTACCAAATTCGATTGCTATTCGTGGAGTTGCGCGCAAATGCGTCACTGGAGTCTCCCCATTTTCGGCACTACAAATTGATTAACTAACTAATCGTTTGCGCTCAAAGGTGCATGACCCAATCGTTGCTTACACTTCGCATGGATATAATTAATTTTCGCATTGAATTTTAGGCTAACGGTGCGTTGGTTGAAGAGTGAACGCGCTGATATTTAGCCTCTCGAAGAGGAAGGCCTTTCCTTTATTGCGCCAACGAAGGTAAACCGTTGTCGTGACGCAAATATCCATATTGGTAGTTACATACACGAGCAGAAACCCCCAAATGCGTGACGGAGTGAAGTGAGAGATTGTTCAATGAATTTCGCGCTTGGAGTAAAACCTTGTATTATGCAATAAGAGGTACGTACCTTTTGCCGATAATGGCTTTATTAATGAATCGAAAAGCGACTGATTTCCTATCCACCACATCACCACCTTATTTGATCATGTGGAAAGTAGGACATCTCTCCTGTAGCTTATTGGAAAATTACGTAAGGGAAGATCCATTAATTACGTAACGCAAAAAACGCCCTATGTCACACATGAATGATCTGAAAATTTTGTAAGGGTTGTCACACTGCAACAAACCCATAGTATTCTTCTTCTTCTTATTCCTAATCTTCTTTTCTTCTTTAATGGCTCCTTCAAACTAAAAGTCGGCTTACTTAGTAGTACCTTATTTATTATTATTTATGGATCCTGTACACCTCCGGTGGTGCAAAGGACCGGTAGCGCATTGAGGCTGACGCCAGTAAGGTCTCAATTATGGTTCTGGCAGGCACGTCATGGCTATGTGTATGGTATATTGTAATATTGTGAAGCGAGGGCTGGCAGTCTGACATTCTACTCTCTTAGTAGGGCCAGGTGACACCGACTCAAAACGGTGAGTGGGCTAATGGCTAGGCTGTCTTCCGTCCCATAAAACCGTGGCGGGCCTTGTAGCACGCTGCCCAATCCTGCCATCCAGTTTTGCCTACTGGGTGGAAGTAGGCTCAGATGCCCTTTCCTGACTTGCGCTGATCTGGCTCTGGACACGCAAGTGTCAACCCTCGCATGGCCTCCCTGCTTGCCGCAAGGCAGGCATAGATAACCATGGTATCACTAGAGGCGACTACTCCAGTAGGATTCGGCGGCAGTCGCAAGGGGGATCCATATAGCAATGAGCCTTAAAGGACAAACATCTTTGGAGATGGAGGTGATGGACCCCTTTGCCAAAAGGGGTCTAGCGAGGTCCCCTATTAGAGAGGGGGAGAGCGGAGTGACGGTTGCTGCAACTGGCAGTACCGAAGAGTCTTCAGTGGTGGTGGGGAGTAGCCCTGCTACTCCTAGTAGAAGGTGAAAGGCACTAGACAGGCACAAGTTGCTGAGCCACAAGCTGGCCCCAGCCAGCTATTGGTTTCCGCCAAAGGGGATGCAAATCCTTGGCAGCTGGTCAGTAGGGTGTGAAAGTCGAACACCCCTCGACCTGCGAAGAAGGTGAGGGACAGAGGCGAGGCCTTGTTGGTAAAAACCGACAAGAACAAATACGCCGATGTCCTGAAATTGCTGCGAGCGGCCGATAGCCTATCGGCCCTGGGCCAGGATGTGCGCAGCGTTAGACGTACCAAGAACGGTGAAATGATCTTGGTACTGAAGAGACCGCATCGTGCTTTCGGGCTGTGCGGTTCTTTCTCTCTTTGCGGAAGGAAGTTTTTTTAATTTCAACGGTGCTATTTTAATTTCAACGGTGCTTCTTAGCGCTATTTGTACCCACTGATCCCGTTACGATCTTTGCAAGGACCCGTGCCTTCGTTTTACGTTGGACCCGTTTGCGGAAGTAAAATTCCGACAAGCGGTGGTAATCCTGCAGGGACACCGTTCTGGGAAAAAACCTCTTAGAAGGTCACGTCTCCACGCTCAGCCATGAGCATTAATAAAAACAAGAGGAAGGGGGAGTCTCTGAATTCTCCACTTCCTTCAAAGAAACAAACAAACCGTCCTGCCAAAGCGCGGAAAAAATAGAAGGAAGCTGGAGAATTCAGATATTCCTTCTAACTCTAATATCGGAAATAATTCTTCTCCAATCGAACTGAGCAATCAGTTCGATTTGATTAATGATGAAATTGAGCAAATCGAATATACCTCTAGCCCAGGTGATTCGATTCATGCGAAAAAGCAAAGGATTCCGCCAATTGTGGTATCTGTTGCCGAGTTTTCTGGCTTTAGGAATGAGATTTTGAGTAACCTTCAGGGGATCAAGGTTTCATTTCAGATTGCCAGGAAGGGTGGCTGCCGCGTTTTGCCGGGATCCTTTGACGATCGCAAACGTCTTCTTCAGTATTTAACTGAGAAGCGCCATACATTCTTAACATATGACGACAAAACTGAGCGATTGTTCAAAGTCGTCTTGAAAGGTCTCCCCAGTGATGATACATCACTGGATGAGATTAAAATTGAAATTTCTCAATTACTTGGATTTTCACCAGTCCAAGTAATTAAGATGAAAAAGAAATCCCATTCTGGTACTTCCCAGAGGGGCATTTCTCAAGAATTTTATTTAGTTCATTTTAACAAAAGTGAACTAAATAATATGAAAAGTTTGGAATAGGCCTGTATTATGTCTCATTTCCGTGTTACATGGGAACATTTCCGCAGGCCTGGGGGAAATTTCCAAAACCCCACCCAGTGCCGTAAGTGCCAAAAGTGGGGTCATGGAACCTAACATTGTCACATGGATGCTAAATGCATGATTTGTGGTGGAACCTCTCACGCCAAGGACGCATGTCCTGGTGAGAGAAGATTCCAATAAATTTAAATGTGCAAATTGTGGGGGCAATCATAAATCCAATTTCTGGGAATGCCCTTCACGCAAAAAAGTTTTGAATTCCCGTGCAAAATTGATGACGGGAAATTCCAATCGGATCCCAGATTCGACGAGTAGATTTTTTTCAAACGCTCAAATTTCGAAACCAGTTACCGGTCGAGCAATTCATACCCACCACAATTCACAAACAAATTTTGCCGCTCGTCAACGGGTAGCAAGTACTTTAGTAAATTCTCATTTTTCGAATGTACCCACGTATGCAAACATCGCTGCTGGTAGACAAAATTTCTCTTCTCAAAATGAGGTTTATACCCATGTCCCAACGGAAAATAACGTTCATGTTGCCGATTCAGGTAGCATGACTGCTTCCGATTTTGATTTTTTAACTGAACAATTGCATCACATGATTGATGCAATGTTCAAAGCAAATACCATACCAGAAGCTGTTCAGGTTGGTATAAAGTACACACAAAAAATTGTTATCGGACTCCGTTTTAATGGATCTAAATAATTTTGTGAAAGTACTAAATTGGAATGCCCGCTCTCTAAAGGGTAAGGAAGATGAATTATTCAACTTCCTAACAGTTCATAATGTGCATATTGCCATTATAACAGAAACTTATTTAAAGCCCGGACTCTCCATTAAAAGAGATCCAAATTATTTTATCTACAGAAATGATCGTCTTGAGAGCGCCTGTGGTGGGGTCGCCATCGTCATTAATAGACGTTTCGAACATAAATTATTTTCTTCGTTTGAAACCAAAGTTTTTGAAACCTTGGGAGTTTCTGTTGAAACAAATTTTGGTCAATTTTCCTTCATTGCCTTTTCAATGCAATGGGCAGCAAAAGAATTTGTTGAAAGCTGATCTTCAAATTCTGACTCGCAACAAATCAAAATTCTTCGTAATTGGTGACTTCAATGCCAAACACCGTTCATGGAATAATGCTCAAAGCAATTCCAACGGCAAAATTTTATTTGAAGATTGTTCTGCGGGATATTATACTATTCAATATCCCAATGGCCCTACTTGTTTTTCTTCCAGTCGAAATCCTTCTGCAATTGATTTAGTTTTAACGGATTCAAGTCAGCTGTGTGGCCAATTGATAACTCATGCTGACTTTGACTCTGATCACCTTCCTGTGACATTTGAAATCTCACAAGAAGCCATTTATAATCTAATCAGCTCTACTTTTAATTATCATAGAGCTGATTGGGATTTATATAAAACATACAGGGGATGGACAAAATAATTAGGATAGGCAAATTTTGGGTAAAATTAGATGTGTTGTAACTATCTTAGTTATCATCCGATTTTGACAATTCAGGCATGCCTGAACTAGAAAATTAATGCAGTTTGACGGTATGTCCATGGAACCGACTATGGCCACCGGATTTCGGAGATATTCCGGGTTTTTCTGAGGTAGGTTCAAAACCGTAAATTTGAGGTGGATATTAGGAGAAGTTGTGGTTAAAAATTGAATAATATTAGTAACCACAAATGAAGTAGGGCTCTTGCTGATTGGAACCATATATTGAGATTTAGAATCGGACCAGAATCAAGTGAGATATGACCATTTCTTTAAAATCGGTTCGGATCGATACTTGTCAAAGGGGTCATTTGAATCTCGCTTTTTGATAGATCGTCCACTGTATATCGAGAGAAATTTTGATGTTAATATTCCTTTGGATACCAAAAGTGATATTGACAATGCGCTCGTATCTTTGACAAATTTAATTGTCGAAGCCAGAGGCATTGCAATTCCTAAATGTGAAATTAAATTCAACTCCATTATTATTGACGACGATCTTCAGCTACTGATCCGTCTTAAAAATGTGAGGCGAAGGCAATACCAAAGAACTCGCGATCCCGCGTTGAAAGTTATTTGGCGAGATTTGCAAAATCAAATTAATTTTTTTTTCGCTATTCTGAGAAATGCCAACTTTGAGAATAATGTCTCGAAGTTGGATCCCAGTTCGAAACCCTTTTGGAAATTAATGAAAATTCTTAAAAAGCCTCAAAAGTCAATTCCAGCGCTTAAAGAGGAAAATAAAATTTTATTAACAAATGGCGAAAAGGCTCAAAAACTTGCTCAGCAGTTCGAGAGTGCCCATAATTTTAGTCTAGGTCTCACTAGTCCAATTGAGGATCAGGTTACACAAAGCTTCGAAGACATTCTCAATCAAGAGAATATTTTTGACCCTTCGTTGGGAACCAATTTGGATGAAGTGAGATCTATTACTAGAAAATTTAAAAATATGAAAGCCCCGGGTGATGATGGTATTTTCTACATACTTATCAAAAAACTTCCTGAGAGCTCTTTATCCTTTTTGGTTAATTTATTTAACAAATGTTTTCAATTGGCATACTTTCCCGATAAATGGAAAAACGCCAAAGTTGTTCCAATTTTGAAGATGGACAAAAATCCAGCTGAGGCTTCTAGTTATCGCCCAATCAGTTTGCTTTCTTCAATAAGATTATTTTAAATAGAATGATGGTTCATATTAATGACAATTCTATTTTTGCTGACGACCAATTTGGTTTTCGCCATGGGCATTCATCCATTCATCAGTTATTAGGAGTTACGAACTTAATTCGGCTCAACAAATCTGAAGGATATTCAACTGGAGTTGCTCTTCTTGATATAGAGAAAGCATTTGACAGTGTTTGGCATGAAGGTTTGATTGTAAAATTGATGAATTTTAATTTTCCTCTGTACATCATTAAACTGATCCAAAATTATTTATCAGATCGCTCACTGCAGAATACTAAATGTGATAGATTACCTGTAAGGGCTGGTGTCCCCCAAGGCAGCATACTGGGGCCCATTTTGTATAACATTTTTACTTCTGACTTACCTGATTTACCACCAGGGTGTCAAAAATCTTTGTTTGCAGATGACACAGGTCTCTCAGCCAAAGGGCGTAGCCTTCGTGTCATTTGTAGTAGATTGCAAAAAAGTTTGGATATTTTCTCCACTTACTTGCAATAATGGAAAATTTCCCCGAATGCTTCCAAAACTCAGCTTATAGCCGAGAGCATAAGCCGAGAGCTTCTTATTTGAAACCTTCTAGCAGACATATTGTCACTATGAATGGGGTTCCAATTAATTGGTCTAGCGAAGCTAAATATTTAGGACTTCTGCTAGATCAAAAATTAACTTTTAAAAATCACATTGAAGGCCTTCAAGCCAAATGTAACAAATATATTAAGTGCCTATATCCACTTATAAACAGAAAATCAAAACTTTGTCTTAAGAACAAACTTTGATTTACAAACAAATTTTTAGACCTGCCATGTTGTATGCTGTGCCAATATGGGCTAGTTGCTGCAATACCAGAAAGAAGGCACTCCAGAGGATTCAAAATAAAATTTTGAAAATGATTCTGAAGTTGCCTCCGTGGTATAGTACCAATGAACTTCATAGAATTTCTAATACTGAGACATTGCAACAAATGTCCAACAAAATAATTTCCAATTTTAGACAAAAATCGTTGCAATCTTCTATTGCAACGATTAACTCCTTGTACCCTTAGTATAAAATAGGTTAAGTTTACATATACAAACATATGCTGTGCATATGCACAGCCAAGATATTTAACAAAAAAATGGTTTTCGTACGGCCGAGTTGCCGAATAATATGCAATTAATTGTAATCAAGTGTCGGTCTTTCACCGTCATTAGTCGTCTGAGTACACGCGACCGTTTACGTAAAGGCAATCAAACTCATCAAATGCTTTAGCCAAGCAAGCCTTTGGCACAGCAGAGTGCGATTGAATTCGCATTCTATACCGTCCCGCCCAGTCCGTTGCTGGGGGCATGGAGTCACGATCCTCTCGTTTAATAAACAATGTGCACTCGCTTGGCTGTGGATATATAACAGTAAAGCAAATGTGGGGATTGGGCAAATCAAGCATCCGAAAGATATACAATTTGCAAAAAAGGAGCTAACTGCGGTGGAGTTTGGTACTCGGATTCTGATGGCTTTGCGGCAAACGGGACCTTTGAGTGGTCTTGTTGTGTAGGGGTTATCACGCCTATCTAGAGAGTAGGAGGTTGAGGGTTCGAGTCCCTCCAAGACACGTGGATTCTTTTTCGCAAATTTCATATCAATTTGTCCATTTCGAAACATATGCTGTGCATATGCACAGCCAAGATATTTAACAAAAAAATGGTTTTCGTACGGCCGAGTTGCCGAATAATATGCAATTAATTGAAGGTTAAGTTTAGTTTAAGTTGAAAACATTGTAATTCCTACATGGTTCAATTCAACCAGAGGAAAAAATTCTAACTGCCAGAGGCAATTGAAATGTATTAATAATAACTAAAAGCGTAACATAGCAAATAAGGATGATAGTGTTAAGAAAACACGGAACACCTAGTCTAAGAGATGAATGCATGTATTAGATAATTAGCAAATAAAATTAGTTAAAAAAAAAAAAAAAAAAAAAAAAAAAAAAAAAAACTCCGTATGGAAACTGACCGAAGAGAGAAATGTTACAAGGTTAAAAGACTATTAATCTTCCATTTACTTCCACTATTAACTTTTTTATGTATCAACAAGCAGATACGTATTTCGTTTCCTACTTGGAAACTTCTTCAGTGTTTGTTATCGAGTCGATAACAAACACTGAAGAAGTTTCCAAGTAGGAAACGAAATACGTATCTGCTTGTTGATACATAAAAAAGTTAATAGTGGAAGTAAATGGAAGAATAATAGTCTTTTAACCTTGTAGCATTTCCCCTAAGACACTCTAAAATAATTAATCACGAGAAATGTTAACTTAAGTATTTGGCACTTCAAACCTAAACATAATCGGTTTCCGCTTTTTTGTTTCAAACTAATCACATTGTTCAAGCACTACCAGTCGTAAACTATTCCTGTGGTTCAATTTTCGATTAGAAGTCACTGTGCCTATAAAATTTCGAAAAAATCCATTTGGAATGGGCGAGACCAACTTCGAATCTCCGATATGATACACGAAATTTACTAAAGAAATAGAGTTTTTTTTACTAAAGAAATAGAGTACAAAATACTGCTCGGAAACTTTGGTAAAAATTTATACTTTGACGTAAGATTACGTCCATCGGGAAGATGGGACTAATACCGTGCGGGACCAAAATCCGTACAGCACCGAAATCCGTCCACCTCATGAGGTATCAATAAATTAAAGGGGGTTAAAGGTAATTAATATAGAAATAATTTATCTTGTCCTGGTCAGATACTTGATAGTAAGCTTTTAGGACATAGAAATTGAAAGAAGGCTTTGAAATTAAAACAACAAAAATCAAAAACAAATCGCCACCCACCAAACGCGGAGTTTTTGCCGCCATTTTGTTTTCGGGTAGAGTATTATTGCACCACAAATGACCTTTCCCGTCAAAATTTTGTATTCGCTCAATCGATTCTTTATTTTATTTGAGGTCAACTTTCCCAAAGAATTTATATTTATTTTTGAATATTTTTGAATTTTTAAATAAAAAATCAAGAAAGTTCACTGTTTCAAGATTGCCCAACATTTGCTCGACTTTGAACGAACATCGGGTGATTTTTTCAGGCCCGTTAAAAAAATATGGGTTCTTTGGGAAAGTTGAGCTAAAGAATCGACTTAGACAATAAAACAAGATACAGTTTTTGACGGGAAAGGTCAATTAATTTTTAACCAGATTTGAACAAGCATTGACGTTTATATTATTGATTGAAATCAAACACTTTTTGAAATATGAAAAATTAAAAATTTCAAAAAAAATCAAAGTATCCCATTAAAGGCGGTCTTGGGTGCTAGAAGGTTATTAGTTGACTTCAAAATGAACCACAAACGTTCACAAATCACGTCACGCAAATTTGGGCAATTCCATACCCCTCCCGACTTTACAGAGTTACGTTACGGTTCCTAATGATAAAAATAAATTTATTATATTCGTTTATAGTTAGTTAAAAACAAAAATTTGATCTTTGACCTTTTGACCTTCGACTTTTTGTCCTACAACCGTAGTTTCTATCTTTTGATCTTTCGACCTTTTGTCCATTAACCTTTTTATTTTCGACCTTTTGATTTAGATTTTTGGTTTCGACCTTTTGTCCCTTCGACCTTTCGAACTTCGACCTTTTGTCCTTCGTCTTTTAGACTTAGATGTTTTGTTTCGACCCTTTGTCCCTTCGACCTTTTGACCCTTCGACTATTTGTCGTTTCGACCTTTTGACTCAAATTTTCGTTTCGACCTTTTGTCCCTTCGACCTTTTGACTCTTCGATCTTTTTGTCCTTTCGACCTTTTGACCTTCGACCTTTTGTCCATCGACCTTTTGACCTTCGACCTTTTGTCCTACAACCGATTAAGGATGACGTCGTTAGCAGCCTAGTAGCGGTCCCAGCAGAAAGTAAATCATTGACAGCAGCAGCACTAAAGTGAAATTTCTACGCAAGGTTTGGATGCTACGGACTAACGTTTGGATGCTATTAGTGATTAAAAAGCCCCATTGCGAAAAGAAAATAGGATCTTTTCGGGACCAGCATTTTATGGAAACAAAGAGTTGATTATCATAAAAAGAAAGAATTTGACAATTTAATTTGAAATTTTCTCCCAAGATTCTGGTTTTTGTTGCTATAAATGATTGGAAAACCGCATTATTGAAAATATGTCGGTTCTTTTCAGGATCACCATTTTAAACCAGAGAATTGCAGTCAAGACGAGCTTTCTTCAAAGTGCAAAACATAATCGGTTGGATTGTTTCCAAATTATAAAGCACAACCGCAGAAAATTTATGACGTCTAAAAAATCACACATTTTTATTCTATATAATAATAAATAATAATAATAATAATAATAATATATATATATATATATATATATATATATATATATATATATATATATATATATAGAAATGCCCCATGGAACTCCTGATGATCAATGTCGTTTTCGGTTATTGCTGGGTCGAACCTAGTTCTGCACCGGATCCGCTCTAACAGCTGTCAAAACGTTCGGTTATTCGTTCAGGTTGGATCGCGATCCGCACCAGATCCGACCCAAAATGAATGAGGTTCGCTCTGCCGATTTATCGAGATCCAACCTAGGTTCACCAGTACATTCAAACACAAACTGTCAAACTGGTGTTTATGTTTACGCTAAAGGAAAATGAAAACGTAAAAGACACGGATGGGTATTTGATTTTGTTTGTTTCATTTGTTAAATTAATAGAGGTAATAAACTATAGAGGAAGGTTGTCGCTGTCGTCACTGGCGAAACATGTTTTGCTGGCGAGGATAGGGCACTAAATGTCAACTAAGGAAAAATCAGTACGTTTTGACAGATAGGTACCCAACATGTTTGGGGACGATAACAAAAGGAACCGCAGCGACAATCGTCCTCTTTAGTTTATTACCTCTATTGTTAAATTTATCAATTTTGTTGCTCTTACACGCAAAAATGGATTATTTTAATTTTGTGCTGTCTTCAAGTTTCTCTGATGGTGAATCGCGGATTCAGATATCGACATATTTTTCGCTGATTACAATAGCAGGGTTGAAAATTTGGTTGAAAATGTATAAAATGCAGTGACTAGAAGGTAGCTGCTATTTATTCACTATTACGTTGTGTATTCGAACATATGCTTTAGGTATAATTGCTCTATCAATGGGAAAATAGCGTACCAGAATATCTGCCGCTATGAAGTTATTTATACCAAAATGTTCATACCATTATTTTATTCATTATTGCAGTCTGTGCATAATTTGTTCAAGGTTACGGATTTGAAGAATATAAACATAATGTATTAACCCTGGCATTAACCATTTATAAGACTTTGGCAACTATATTGCCATCAACAAATTTATTGTATTTATTTATAAATGATTATTTTTAAATAAATTCAAATGTTTATTTAGGAACAGTTTTCATACGAATTGAGCATAATTTTTTAGTGGAAGAAAGGGTTCTAGTTGTAATTCGTTAAAAACCGACAAAGACATATATTTAATCCTATTGATATTGATTATGTTGAATCTCCTGTTTAGATTATGTAGTGAAAAATTATTTGCCTCCCTTGTATATTTGGTTTTTGCAGTTTTGACAAAATCGCAATTTATCCCAAAAGGCCCCCTTTTCTTGGGAGAAAAATAGCAAAAAAAATGCAAATAGCAAAAAATAATGCTGTTCAACTCTTGTACGATTTGATTCTTTGTTTTAAAATAAAAGGCCCCAAATCTCAATAAATGTTATTTTCGGATTGGCATAATTTTTTTCACGGCAATCCACATTGCCGTCGTCATTCATCACAAGCTCTTAATCACATTAATTTATTGATGAAATAATAGTCATTTTAGTCATTAAACAATTAACAGAAGAAACGTCTGATTTCCCCCATAATTCATAAAACAAGAAAAAAATAACACTAATAACAAAATTCAATAGATAAAATATGTCTGTTTCTGCCAGCTGATAAAAATGCGAATTGAAAACAAAACGGATGATAGGGATTGAGTTCTCACTAATACCATCATACTGACTCGATCCCGATTCGTTTTTCGTTCGGTTATTCAGAGTCGGGGTCGGACCTGACCCAGGTTTAAAACCAAAAACGACATAAGCCTCAACAGTCATAACATTTTGACTCAAATTCCGAACATGACTCCTATTCCGAACATTCGATTTCAAATGATCATTTGAACTTTATTCGAGTCATTCCTTCCATAGGATATTGAATTCATTTGTAATCTTAATCCTCCGGTTAAAACCGATAGAAATTTTAGTCTTTGGACGCTGAAACGGATTTTTTTTGTTTCAAAATATGAGTCATGTTCGGAACGGTATTTAGAATTTCATAATTAAATATTTTACACTTTACGTAATAGGGTTAAGGCAGGAATTTTCGTCTTATCGTCATAGTCTCAAATATCAAAAAAAATAGAAGCTTTTTTGCCAAATTCATCCGTACCCAATCGTAAGCTTAGGCGAAACGTTCTGCTATAGTGGAGTTCTAGTAAAATTACGTTGCTTTCATTGATTTTAGCACCTATGACGATGGACGGAAATACCTGCCGTGTCTCTACTACGTCTTATTGCCGGTCGTATCTCGAATACAACCTTCTACTTTTTGCAAAGTCCAGCAGTTATTTCTCCAAAAATTCCTCTGCCAGAATTTCTTCAGGGTATCCTCTCAGGAATTTCTCCGAGAATTTCTATTTATCCTATAGCATTAAAGCTACTCTTTTGTTCCGTAACGTAACTTCTCATTTGTCTTATTTGAACAAATATTACGAATGATAATCACTTGAAAATTTTGTCTGTAAGTTTTTTCAATGTAGGTACTTTAAGTCAAATCCTGAAAGGGTGCTGTGAACCCTAAAGACGAGTTTGTGCGAAATCCGTCTCCATTTCAATTTTCTTTAATCTCCGTTGTTCTATAATAATGCCAGACATCAACAAATTTTGAATCGCAAATTTGTATTGATAACACTTACAACCTTGTCGGAGTGAAATTGTGTAAGAAATGACGCCGTTCGATAATGTTTCATTAAACGCGGCTCGAATTAAAACTATGGTATTGAAATTTAGGGTATCTTTTAGAAAACTTTTTCCTATCTCATCCTTTGTCTATTTATGGCCAACCTATCGCGTAGAAAGTAACCCATCACCTAGTTTTAGATGATGAAACTGACCTCTGAGTTTGCCTGATAAGTAAATCCAGCTTTCTTGTCCGGATTCAACCAGTTCGAGAGAATTGCTGAGTGATTATAGCAATCAAACGTCACCCTCATACTGCTACCACCATCATAACAAACTCCCCCTCCGCTAAGCGCTGGCCCGAACCTAAAAGAAAATCCCTTCTCGTTGGATGGAGGGAGCCAACCGCTTGCAATCAAAATCAGTTCAATGGCTCGTGAAACAGACATGGCACTATACTGCCTGCCACTTTATCAGTGATGTAAAGACAGCATCCAGTGAACAGTAATTGATCAGTTGGACAAGACCGAAGCCTCAGCTGATCCAAGATTTAACCGGTTGTTCGACTTTCAAGCCATCGTGAACGGTAGCTTAATGGTCATTATTTGAATAACAGCCACCTTCATCGATGCAAACTATCCGGCTTTGGACAGATTCTTGGCGCTAGCGAAATGTGATCTATTTACAGCTTATTAATTTACATGACCTAGTGAATCCGATCCGGGGATATTTGTTGTGACATTTGATGGGTGCTTTTCTCAGGAAGTGCAAAGTCATATTTTAGTGTTTATTACGTTCTTATTTGCATGAGCTGATTATGTCTTCTGGTGATTAATTTGCAGTCACTGATGCAGATACTGATGCAATCAATCTGACAAGCAGCCGGTTCAAAACAGTCACAACTCAAAACAATTTGAGTTAGTGGAAATATTCTAACATATTTAATTTAGGTATTCGAAATGTTTTGAAATATGAAATTTGGCGGGATTTGGCAGGATGGAGAACTTTAACGTTAGATAAGGAAAGGAACTATTCATTGCATTTTTTACTTGTGTGTTGACGCAAACATCACCGACCTGCCTGCGTAAGTGATCATACCTAGTACGTTTGTAAGAAATTGTAAATTGTAAGAAAATAGTTTATTCATAATTCTCTTTATTGTTAATTGTACTTTTGAACCATAACAGTTTCTTATGTTTTAACTCTTACATCTTAAAATAGTTTCGTTTTTCTGATTCCTCGAGTAAAGTCACCAAGGAATCAAGAGTCTCTTCACCGGTCGGTATAATCTGCTCTGGGGGGAGCACAAAACCGTTGTATCCACCCATGGGTCGTAATTCATAAGTATAGGACAATCGCACATTCTGAGCTCCGTAGGCCCACTCACTACTGCTTCCGCTGGCCGGGTAGATAGCATCGTAGATGTTCCCATAACGATATTCGGTTCCATACCGCTTTGCAAGTGACGTGACGGTCGCATTCGCAATGTCATTCAAGTCGTCATGATTCGGTGTATGTTCGCTTGTATGGCCGTACGGGAACAGAAGAAGTTGCGAATATGAATGGAATGCGATGTAAGCTTGGATTTTTCCACTGAGGGAATTTATGTACTCTGAAAGGCTTTTCGTTTCGATTTCCGAGAACGGTTTTGGTCCTGCATACGATTCGGCATAACAACGCTTGCTCGCTCCTGCTACTGCCCAATAGAAGTCCCAATTTCGATTAGGATCCGCCCCGAAGCATCCGGCAGGATAACGAGTTCTAGTTTTTCGCCAGTACCGATTTCTCCGGTGAGTGTAAACATAGCCGTCGGGGTTCACACTGGGGAAAATATACCAATCATAACTTTCCGCTGTTTTTCTCACACTGCTGTCCTGGCTGGTGAGTAACTCGTTCAAAATGTAAGTGACCGTTGCGGGAGAAATCCATTCGCGAGCATGAATGCCCCCCTCAATGAAAATTCCAGGATTTCCGGGTTTGTATGACAATTTCACTCCTTTTATCGATCGATTTTCATACGATCGCCCTCCTTCAACTAATTCCACTTCCTTATATTCCGCAGCTAACTTATCCAACCACGCGTGGATTTCCCCCAGATCGTGATACTCCGTCCAATCGAACACACCCTTCAACCGCTTCGATTGCATCCGATTTCGTTCGTCGTCAATAGATTGTTGCACGTTCGAATTGATGACCCACCCACAAATTTTCTCGTTTTCCAAGGTCTCAGCAAAATCAGCCAACTTGTGGGGCGGCACAACGATGGTGAATTTATCGCCAGCCTTGTGGCCACTTTCCAGGAATATGTAGGCATCACTGTTCATTTGGATATCATTTAACGTTTCCAGTTGTTGTTTGGTCCTAGCGGTCACTTGATACACTTTATAGTTATCATATCGGGCCACTTCTTCACCGAGCACTAGTTGCAGAGCCAATAATATCACCAATGGCCCTGTTTTCTTGACGAGATCCATTCTGGAGAGCCGTTCCCTCCGAACTAAGTTTTGGCCAGCATATGGGACGCATTTTATATGAATATTACTTCTTGCTGGTCCCGGTTGATCACCTGTGAAAGGTGGTCACATCTGATGGAAGAAGTCTTTGGTATGTGCGTGCATTGGCTCCCAACAGCAGAAGCGGATCAATATAGAATTGCTAATGAGTCTCGAAGCTGCATAAACAGTTAGCCTATTGGTGAAGTACAACTCGTTCCCTGGGGATATTAATGAATGGGCAGGTTGTGACAGAATATGAATTACCATAGAAGTTTCACTGCCCGAACAGTTTTTTTTTGCTGTACACACGATTTTTATTTATGTTTGGGGAGAGGCGGTTACTGTCATTGACCTTGGCACATTAACGATTCTGATCAGGTATTATGACTTAATTCTTTCCATATTCAGTGTAAGTTTAAGATTATTTCTATTCATGGAACATACATTTTGCTTATTCTTCAGTGGGATTGAAACCGAATTCAATGTGTTTCTGAAAAATTATTTTGAAAAACGAATTTGATGAATTTGAATAATATCCAACTCGCTTTGGAAAAACAGAGCTGCATTGTCCATCAATGTTGATGTGCCTAATCATTGAGTCTGATATCAGAAGTCTTGAGTCCCTGGTTTCCTCAGGGAGATTCTCCAACACCCATCAACAGACCAGCTCACTGGGAAAATGAGCAATGCTCAATGCCATCTTCTTGGAATTTCCTCTTCAGTTCCTTTCATTGCCGACTCTTTGAGTTTTTCATTGCCCCTTCAAATGAGAATGCAGTGCCCGTTTCCTGTAATCATTCAGCATTCGATGAATTTCATTAAGCATATTTCGATTAAATTCATCGAATGCTGAAAGATTACAGGAAACGGGCACTGCATTCTCATTTGAAGGGGCAATGAAAAACTCAAAGAGTCGGCAATGAAAGGAACTGAAGAGGAAATTCCAAGAAGATGGCGACATTCCAAGAGACAACAGAAATACGGATCCCGCTACACTGATACGGGATATAGATACTTTTGAGCAGTTTGTAGCGATGTAAATCTGGTCATATTATCAGGAGCACTTTAGTGCAGCTAATAATATGACGTCTTCAGAAAAATATATTAAGTTCTTTTAGTGGAATGTATTCAACCGTCTAAGACGAATTAAGTACTCTCCATTTAATTCCACCAATTATTTTCGATATCTTTCTCAGATACGTATTTCGACCACTGAAGACGACCACACAGTTGTGGTCGAAATAGGTATCTGCAAAGATATCGAAAATAATTGGTGGAATTAAATGGAGGGTACTTAATTTGTCTTAGACGGTTGAATATGACGTCCCCTAACCCCTAATCCTGCGGTATCAAGCGACCCGTACCAAGGGGATTGTGGTAGATGTGAGGTGAGTAGGCTGTAAATGTTCCGAGGCCAAAGCAAAAAAAAAAAAAGTTTGCGCTGGAATAAAGAAAAACAAAATTAAGGAGTTCCAGTAGGCTCATCATGACGCAATTGCGGTGGTGAGTAGGCTGTGAATGATCCGAGGCCAAAGCAAAAAAAAAATTGAAGTTAAAAAAACAGTAAAGGAGTTCCAGTAGGCTCATCATGACGCAGTTGCGGTGATGAGTAGGCTGTGAATGATCCGAGGCCAAAGCAAAAAAAAATGCAATAAAAAACCAAAGCGAAGGAGTTCCATCAATAGGCTCATCATGACACATTTTCTCGTGATGAGTAGGCTCAATGACGAATAAAGAAAAAAGAATCAGAGTATGTGATAAGAGAATAGAAGATAAAAATAACAATAAAAGAAAAATGACATGATATGAATAATTCAAATTCAATGTGGATTGGATTTGGACTGGATTTGAATTGGATTTCGATTGCATTTGGATTTGAAATGCATTTTGGTTAAGATTAGATTTTCGGAATGGATTTGAGTAGAATCATATTTGGATTTCGATTAGATTTAGATTGGATTTGAATTGAATTTGGATAAGATTTGTATTCGATTTTAATTTGGATTTGGATTGTTTTGGGTTGGATTTAAATTGGATTTGGATTGGAATTGGATTGGATTTGGCTTAGATTTTGTTTGGATTTGGATTTGTATTGGATTTGAATTGGTTTTGGATTGGATCTGTTTTGAATCTGGATTGGATTTGGATTGAATTCGAATTGGATTTGGATTGTATCAAGATTGAATCTGGATTAAACTTGGATTGGATTCAGATTTGATTTGGATTAGTTTTGATTGGATTTGGATAAGGTTTGGATTGGATTTGGATTGTCATTGGATTAAATTTGGATCTGGATTTAGAATGGCTTTGGAATTGATTTGGATTGGACTTGGATTGGATTTGAATTGGATTTGGATCGGATAAAGATAAGATTTGAATTAGTTTTGATTGGATTTGAATTAGCTTTGATTGGATTTGAATTGGATTTGAATAAGATTTGAATTGAATTTGGTTTGGATTTGGATTGGATTTAGATTAGATTTCGATTGATATTGCATTTGGATTTGGATTTTATTTGGATTGGATTTGGATTAAATTTTGATTGGATTTAGATTGGATTTGGCTTGAATTTGGATTGAATTGTATTTCAATAAAGTTTGGATTGGGTTTGGAATGGATTTGGATTGAATTTCGGAGACACATAAAATAACTGAGTTGCAAATTATTGAAACATTTGTTTAGTATTGACTGCTATTTCACTTGTAAGAGTAGAGGTAAAGGATAATGTGGTAGATATAGTTAGCAAGCAATGAGTCATAGATGAAGATGAAAATGGGATGGTTGATTTCAGTTTGAATTCTGGATCTATTCGTATGTTGAGCTCATTTTGAATCAGTGATGATGATTGTTTACGAAATGAAAGGCGGTACAGAGGTAACTGTGTGTGTGTTATTTTTCGAGCGCAAGCACTTCGCGGGCAATGCATCGTTCGAGTCTGTGACTGCTCCGTATGGTAGAAAGAGACGGTTATTGAAAGGATTAGGCTGAGGTGATTTGGCGGCGGAGAAAAAGTTGTCATTCTGTTGGCGAACCTTGAGCAGATTGCACACAGGCAATCGGTGTTTACGATTCTTGGTTACGACAGGGATGTATGGTCTGAGGGGTGAAATAAACAGCAGGCCGCTAACGGAGCCTTACCACGTTATTGCAGAGCTCTGACGTGGTGGACCTATTTTCTCGCGCAACTCGTGGGACCAAAATGTCGACCAAACAAAAATAACAAATTCGAGTGGAGAGGGAGAAGCGTCTGACGAAAGGGTGGATCCCTTCGCCAGACGAAGGATTTTTTTTTTTTTTTTTTAATTCTTTATTAACCAGACGAAGTAGCCTTAACAGGTCGCCCCACCGATCGCCAGGGGCAGGCGATACAGAAGAACGTGGCAGGTCCGTGGAGCCGCCCATTGTAGATCAAGATGGACGGAGCTATTCTGACCAGTCTTAAGGGGAGTGGAGGTCAGAAAATGGAGATGATTACAGACGTAACGGACGTAATCATGTCCGTTATGGACAACGGCGGGAAGTACAGCAAGGACCTTAAGAAGTGCGTGCTGACCCTCTGCAATATGGTTGTAGAGGCAAAGCAGGAGTGGAAGTCCACGCTGCAGGCAAGTAAGGAGGCGGAACGAAAGATCCGCCAACTTACCGAAGAGAAAGAGTTCGCAGTGAGCCAAGCGGTGGAGGCCAGGAAGGAAGCCGAGTCGAAGATTCGAGTCCTTACGAAAGCAAAGCAGCTGGCAGAAAGTCAGAGCAACTACAAAGCTCAGTATGGCACCCGACCTGGAGGGAGCAAGCACCAAGCCGGTATTGCACGAGAAGAATGCTACTAAGATCCGTCGAGAGAAGGTTGAGCAGGATGCCGACCCTAAGGAACGACGGAAACCAGTTCCTCCTTCTACGAGGACTACCGAAGTTCGCCGGGAGGAAAGCCTGCCCTGGAGGGGAGTAGTGAATCCCAAAAAGACGAGGAAGGAGCGAAAAGCGGTAGTGGAGGCGAAGGCGCCATTGGCCAAGAAGGGGAGTGCCCGTAGAGGAAAGGGCACACCTCCCAATGGTCATGGCAGAAAGGACAGAAGCGAAGCAATTATCGTCAAGGCTGATGGTAAGAGCTATGCTAACGTTCTAAAGGCTTTGCGGGCGATAAAAAGCTCACTGGCCTAAGAAATGATGTCAACTGCATCCGCAGAATGCAGAAGGGCGAGATTATCCTCGTCCTGAAGCGGGATGCTGCACGGAAAAGTTCCGCGTATAAAAAATTGGCAGAGAGGTGCTGGGTGATGCGGTTCAGGTGAGAACCTTACACCCAGTAGAGGTAATCCAATGCCCAGGCCTGAACGAAGTTACCGAAGCCGGTGAGCTGGTAGCTGCACTGAGAGATCAGTGTGGCGTTGAAATCCAGGATACCGCGATTTGGTTGCGGAAAAGTTGTGCAGGAAGTGGCACTCCCAACGGAAGAGCAGCTAGGCGCAGCATCTCTTGAAGATGGCTGGAGAGACATCCGATTCGCCATTGGAAGCACCGCAACCGCTGCACTAGGCACGGTGGCCCCGAACCAGAGAAACGACTGGTATGACGGCGAATGTGAGCAGTTAGTTGAGGAGAAGAATGCAGCATGGGCGAGATTGCTGCAACACCGCACGAGGGCGAACGAAGCACGATACAAACTGGCGCGGAACAGACAAAACTCGATTTTTCGGAGGAAAAATCGCCAACAGGAAGATCGAGACCCTGAAGAGACGGAGGAACTGTACCGCGCTAATAACGCATCAAAGTTCTATGAAAAGTTAAATCGTTCACATAAGGACCACGTGCCACAGCCCAACATGTGTAAGGACATAAACGGGAACCTTCTTACAAATGAGCGTGAGGTGATCCAAAGCTGGCGACAGCACTACGAAGAGCACCTGAATGGTGATATGGCAGACAACGGTGGCGGTATGGTAATGAACCTAGGAGCACGCGCGCAGGACATTCGGCTTCCGGCTCCGAATCTCCAGGAAATCCAGGAGAATATCGGCTGGCTGAAAAACAACAAAGCCCCTGGAGTTGACCAACTACCAGGAGAGCTGTTTAAACACGGTGGTGAGGCACTGGCTAGAGCGATGCACTGGGTGATTAACAAGGTTTGGGAGGATGAGGTTCTGCCGCAGGAATGGATGGAAGGTGTCGTGTGTCCCATCTACAAAAAGGGCGATAAGCTGGATCGTAGCAACTACCCCGCAATCACATTGCTGAACGCCGCCTACAAGGTACTGTCCCAAATTTTATGCCGCCGACTAACACCAATTGCAAGAGAGTTTGTTGGGCAGTGCCAGGCGGGATTTTTGGGTGAACGCTCTACCACAGACCAGGTGTTCGCCGTACGTCAGGTATTGCAGGAATGCTGCGAATCCACACATCATCTATTTATCGACTTCAAAGCCGCATATGATACAATCGATTGGGACCAGTTATGGCAGATAATGCACGAAAACGGATTTCCGGATAAACTGATACGGTTGATCAAGGCGACGATGGATCGGGTGATGGGCGTAGTTCGAGTTTCAGAGGCATTCTCGAGTCTCTTCGAAACGAGCAGAGGGTTACGACAGGGTGATGGTCTTTCGTGTCTGCTATTCAACATCGCTTTAGAGGGAGTAATACGAAGGGCAGGGATTAACACGAGTGGTACGATTTTCACGAAATCCGTCCTGTTATTTGGTTTCGCCGATGACATTGATATCATGGCATGTAACTTTGAGAGAATGGAGGAAGCCTACAACAGACTGAAAAGCGAAGCTAAACGGATTGGACTAGTCATCAACACGTCGAAGACGAAGAACATGACAAGAAGAGGCTCAAAAGAGGTCAATGTAAGCCACCCACCACGAGTTTCTGTCGGTGATGACGAAATTGAGGTGGTTGAAGAATTCGTGGATTTGGGCTCGATAGTGACCGCCGATAACAATACCAGCAGAGAAATCCGGAGACGCATCATGACAGCAAATCGTACGCACTTTGGACTCCGCAAAACGCTTCGATCGAATTGAGTTCGCTGCCGTACCAAACTGACAATCTACAAAACGCTTATTAGACCGGTAGTTCTCTACGGATACGAGACCTGGACGATGCTCGTGGAGGGCCTACAAACGAGCTCGGTCATGCAAGTAGCTCAGCTAAATCTCAACCACTGCGAGGCAGCGCAAGCGCTGCTACAACAGTCGGTACACGATAATAAGACCAGGGCTGACAATAGTCATTCTCGTCGTATGAAGAAAGCGAAAAAAATTTAGTCTTCGTCATAACATTGCACGACGCAACACCTATTCGTTTTCTTCGCGCCACATGCGTACCACGACGATAGTCGCGCAGCAAAAAGTTATGACGATTTTCGTCGTCACTTCCTCACACAATTGATTGCACGTCATCATAGACGGACTGGTTAAAAACATAATAGCGTCTCAAATAAACAAATAGTAGGAAATTTGGTAACATAAATGTATCGCTAACATTCATAACGCTTTCATACGTTGCTTCAAATTCATTATTACAAAGAATTAGTAAAAATCTTCGCATGGCAGCTGCCACTTGAAGAATAACGGTATGAAGTCTTCGTTCTTCGATGTCGTCAGGACGATTTGGTTACACGACGAAAGCTAACGTCGTGCGCGTCATTGACGATGGGTAGAGTAGCAACGAAGACAATGCAACTCGTCGCTACTGCGGCATTTCGTGCTATGACGATGACGATTGTCAGCCCTGAATAAGACTGATGTTTTCTTGCTGTCCCACCCGTACCGCATCCCTGCCATCCCTGCCATCCCTGCTAAACATAGCAGTTGGGTTGCGAATAAGTCCAGAAAAGTGACCATCTGGACTTGCGGGAGGTAACCCATTCAGGAGATAGTGTCATCTCCTGATGATGAGGGTTTTGTTATAGTAAAGGTAAACGAAGTTTACTTTTGCAGCTGCTACTGTCCTCCAAGATGGAGCAACCATTAGTTGTAGCAGGCGACTTCAACGCGTGGACAATGGATGGGGCCTCTCGGTTCACTAACGCTAGAGGTCATATCCTACTAGAGTCTCTAGCGGTACTGAATCGTACAGTACTGATCGAATGGCGAGTCATGCATCGATGTGGCCTTCTGCAGCGCGGGATGGACGGTGGAGCCTGAATGAAGGGTTCACGAAGGTTATACTGCTAGTAACCATCAGGAAATATGTTTCATGGTCAGCTATACCTCCAACAGAACCACAAGGCGGATCAGTCTTCCAATCGATGGATATTCAACTTCGCAAAAAAGGTCTGCCCAGATTCCGTACCAGCAGAACCGCTATTTCGAGAATCAGTCACTGATCCCGGTTCTTTGGGGGGACCATTCTCAATGCTGGAACTTTCTATGTCTCTTCTTTCATCGAATAACTCTGCTCCGGGATGCGATAACATCAAATTCAATCTTCTGAAAAACCTCCCAGATATCGCAAAAAGACGATTACTTGACTTACAACGTACTGGAGTACAACTGTTTCATGGAGTACAACATTGTGCCACCTGAATGGCGACAGGTCAAAGTAAAAGCTATTCAAAAGCCTGGGAAACCAGCGTCTAATCACAATTCATACCGACCGATTGCCATGCTATTGCTATTGGAGAAAGTTATTGGAAAAAATGATCCGTTCAAGAGTCGACCATTGGGTCGAACAAAATGCATTACTCTCAAATACTCAGCTTGGATTTCGTAAAGGTAAAGGAACAAACGATTGTCTAGCGTTGCTCTCTTAGATATACAGCTGGCCTTTGCGCACAAGGAGCAATTGGCTTCAGTATTCTTGGATATTAAGGGCGATTTTGATTCAGTTTCCATAGAAGTACTGTCAGACAATCTGCACAGTAATGGATTGCCCGTTATTTTGAATAATTTCTTGTACAATTTATTGTAAGAAAAACAAATGAACTTCACACTCGGCACTCTGACAACTTCCAAAAATAGCTACATGGGCCTTACCCAAGGATCATGTTTAAGTCCCTTGCTTTATAATTTCTATGTTAAAGATATTGATAATTGTTTGGAAGGACAATGCACGCTCAGACAACTTGCAGATGATGCCGTGGTCTATCTAAGAGGTCCATGTGCAGATGTCTTGCAAGTACCATTGCAAAGTACCCTGGATAATCTGACTGTTTGGGCAGACATTTGGGGATCGAGGTTTCACCGCAAAAAAACCCAGTTGGTTGTGTTTACTAGGAAGCGGTATACTGCTCACTGAAACTAAAACTGTTGAATGATGAAATCAACCAATCTTTATCTTCTAAATACCTTGGGATCATGTTTGATTCTAAATGTACCTGGAAACTCCATTTTGAGTATTTGATACAAAAATGCCAGAAAAGGATCCATTTTCTACGTTCTATCTCCGGAACATGGTGGGGTGCTCACCCGGAAGACCTCATCAAACTCTATAGAACGACTATTCTCTCTATTTTAGAGTATAGCTCTTTCTGCTTCCTCTCAGCAGCTGATTGCCACCTGATCAAATTGGAACGCATTCAGTATCGTTGTTTGCGTATTGTGCTTGGCTGTAAGCTTTCAACGCATAACATGAGCCTGGAGGTGCTTGCTGGAGCCTCGAGTTCACTTCACCAACGACAGTTTCTCAATTGAATACGATCTGTCCATGAAACACGCTATTCAAGGAATACCAGATCATCTTCGGCAAATATCTATTCCCTCACTTTTTTCAGAAAAGTATGAACATGTCAATTGTAACAACAGATATTTCACTGATGGTTCTCGCATCAACGGATCCACTGGCTTCGGTGTTTTCAATGTAACTTCATCCACCTTCCGAAAACTTCAGGAACCGTGTTCGGTTTATGTTGCTGAGCTGGCAGCAATTAACTTCGCTTTGGGGATAATTTCCAATGAGCCCGTAGACCATTATTTCATCTTCTCGGATAGTCTTAGATCTATCGAGGCACTCCGGTCGATGAAACCTGTTAAGCACGCATCTTACTTTCTTACAAACATAAGAGAGCAGATGGGTGTTTTTGGTCGAAAGATCATTCAAGATTACCTTTGCTTGGGTCCCATCTCACTGCTCAATCTACGGCAATGAGAAGGTAGACTCGTTGGCAAAGGTGGGCGCACAGGGAGGTGAAGTTTATGATAGACAATACTCGAGCAACGAGTTTTTCTCATTAGTCCGTCAGAGTACTCTTCAAAGTTGGCAAAGAAATTGGACACACAGCGAACTTGGACGGTGGCTATTTTCCATAGTTCCAAAAGTTTCTGGGCGAGCGTGGTTCAGAGGTGAGGACTTAAGTCGAGGCTTCATTCGCGTGATGTCGAGACTTATGTCTAATCACTATTTACTAAACGCACATCTGTACAGAATAAACCTTGTCGATAGCAACTTATGTAGGTGCGGAGCCGGTTATGATGACATCGATCACGTAATTTGGTCCTGCTCGGAAAATGACGCCTCCAGAGAGCAATTATTGGATACCCTTGTGGCCCTAGGTAAACAACCCTTCAGGGAAGTTCGAGGTGTTTTGGGAGATCGTGATGTGGTCTATATGCAGGCCATTAATAGTTTTCTTTGTGCTTCTGACACCAAAATTTTACATTTTGTTTTTCTTTTCTTTCTTCAAAGTTTTTTTTTGTTTAGTCTCTGCCTTTTTGTTCCGTAGAGCTCCATAGCTCTTGCCATCCGGAAGATGCTCCCAGTCGAACCATTCCTCGAGCACGGCGTGTGTATGGGGAACCTTTATGACAAAAAAATGAGCATCGCTAAAACTTTCCCTACGTGAAAATATAGCTCTTAACCCTTAAAAGCGCAAGGCGATTTTTTTAGAAATCGTCGGAAATATTTTTAACGTAAATAACCATTGAAATTATTAACATTGAACATATTTTCGGTTTGTTGTTTTAAAACAAAATTGCGCATTTAAGGGATAAGCTTTCATTTTGTGACTATTTGAAAAAAATCTACCGAGGGGTCTCGAACAACTTTTTTTTTCTCCCTGAAACGGATCTTTGTAGTTGGAAGACCAACGATTATTATTTATCACGTCCCATTTAAAAGGAGATTCCTGGATTTTTTTATTCCAATAATCGTATATAAACTTAGGGGTACCGAAATTACCAAGTTATAGTTTAAATTAATAGTTTATTGGAGCTCAAGCGTCAAAGTGCATGACGAAGCCGAACTCGATATATTTCGGTTATCCCCTGCAGACAGCTAAGAAAGGCTTGGATGGAGATTATGCTCTGCATCGTCATCTTATGCTATGCTACACCCAATTCTTTCCCAAATATATACCAAAATTGAAACTTTGGTGGTAAATTTGATGGTAAAAAAATGGTAACTTGGCTTAGAAACCTCGCAGTTAATAACTGTGGAAGTGCTGATTGAACACTCAACTGTGAGGCGGCAATGTCTTAGTGGGGAATGTAATGCCAAAACGAAGAAGGAGAAGTAATGTAGATACACATAATTCACTTTTTACACTTTTTTTTTCTGTCGTATTTTTGATTGTGTAACTTCAATTTATCACTAAAAACTATCCAACATGCTCATAGAAATCCTTAATACCTCATTCAAATAGAAATCAGATTTCAATTGGTATACGGTAAACAGATGAGCGCAAAAATGAGTCATGCTAAGTGCACAATAAAATCTCTTCTGATTTCAACAAAAAGTGACATGGGTATAAAAAAAAACTTAAAAATATGTACTGTATTTTGTCCTAGAGATCATATCGCTGCGATGCATAGTTGATGAGAACGAGTGATTCATCCAGACAAGCAAATTCATTTTACTACAAATGTTGTGGCAAACATGCAACTTTCTATGATATAAAAATGCGTGAGCTTGGAGAAATACTCATTCGAAACGATTATTTTCACTCGAAATTCATTACCAATTAAAAAATTAGTCCACTTTTCATTGTGTTGTCGCATTATTGCTATCTTGCTTTTGGCAATCACTTTCAATAACGTTCAATTATTTGGTCAAGCCGAATACCACCAACATAAATCGCAAACACAAAACCTGGACGATCAGAACCAGGGTAGTTTTAGAAGTTTTTGGAGAAGAATTTGAATTTTTAGACACAAAAATCGTGCTGAAGGGATGACTCTAATAAAATCTAAATTGCCTAAGAGTTCAGAAAAGTTAACCAGTAAACGAAAATCAATCTCCTGCCCTATGCATCAAATGCATATTCTTCTAAAAACTCACTTATTTTCATGACTCTTGGTACAACCACCAGACTTTGAAGTAATCGATGAGCTTTACTTTTATTTATCTATCTAGTGGAAAAAATCTAGCTCAACAATTATCAGAAGCGTAATTTAGAAAAGCTTTACTAATTATTAAGCCCCGGTAATATTTATAAAAACTCCATAGAATAAAATGTATTCCTTACTTTCAAAACCAAAAAATATCTTTATAAAACCATCCCACATAGAAATGCCGAGGAAATGTCCAACCTAAACATTTCCTAGACCGAACCGGGAATACAACTCAGCCACCTGCAGCATGGTCTTGGCATGCTTATCTCGGTAGGTTAAAATAGTTTTATATTATCTTGGAAATGTTATAAAAAATCATTAGGTTTTCAGAAAACGTTATGTCTTGAATGTCGGAATCCTGTCGTTTTTTGAGTTCAAACAATCAATTTGAAATTTCTCAATTATCTGGAATAATTTCTACGAATTTCGCTAATTTTCATTTAAATCCAAAAAGTATAAAATTGAAACTAAACAAACACTGTTAAAAATATTAGTGGGTTCAACCCTTGCGAAGCAGAATGTTTGCTAGCCAAATGTTGAACTTAATAATTTTGGCTCCGTCATGCTTTTCCATATTTGAGTCTTTTAAATTAGGTTCAAAATAAAAGAACATGAAGAATATTCATTCCTTGCATTTAATTCATGAAAAATAGTTTAAAAAAATAAATGACGAGTCAACTCGTGAGGGACTCGTGACTGGCAGCTGGTATTAGATTAGAATGCAGGTTCCATTTGGAAAGGAAAAAAAAAGTTGCTCGGGACCCCCCGGTAGATTTTTTCAAAATACCCAGGAAATGAAAGATAAGAAGCTACATTTTCACGTAGTTGAAAGTTTAGCCATGCTCATTTTTTTGTGATAATATTGTTCTACTGAACACGCCGTGTCGAGCACGACGACATGCCACATCGTCACTGACGCCAAATGCCCGGATGAGAAGCTGAAATTTCCTTATCCCAAATCCTAAGCCCCGTCCATCCTTGAACATTGTAAACTAACCTCGAGTCACCACGAGTACGCTGGCTCCTACCCCTCTCTTATTAACTGTATAATGAAATGATACTGATTGTATATATCACAAAGTACCATGGCTCCGTAAAGTGTTATACACGCCTGAGCCTACCAAACAAACGAACTTGGGAAAAAAAAGTGCGGCATCTATACCGATGCGGCATCTCACCCGGATTTACCCAATATTTCACCATTCATAAATTCCTACACATATTTCTCCAGAGTTTCTTCCAGATATTCATCCAGAAATACCTCCGGACTAGATAGCCTTCAGTCATCTTGGAAAAATATCCAAAGAAACTTGTGGAGGATTATCCTTAAAAATTCCTGGAGAAATATCCGGACCGGAGAAATTACTGGAGGAACATCCGGAGGAATTCTTGAAAGAGTATCCCGGAAGAATTCCTGAAGAAATACCCGAAGGAATGTCTTTTTTGTCTAATTTGTCTTATTTGTCTAATTTGTCTAATTTGTCTTATTTGTCATATCTGTCTTATTTGTCTTATTTGTCTAATTTGTCTTATTTGTCTTATTTGTCTTATTTGTCTCATTTGTCTTATTGTTAACGGAAAACCCTTCCCTCAGACCTTACGAGGCATCCGAGAGTAAAGTCGGGTATGTGATGCTATAGTCCGTTTCTTCAACTATAGCATCATCAACGTGCACTTCCCACACGAAGGGAGACCCGACGACGAGAAAGAAGCGTTCTACGCACAGCTGGGGCAGACATACGATGGATGCCCACTGCGGGACGTCAAAATCGTCATCGGTGACATGAACGCTCAGGTAGGAAGAGAGGAAATGTATAGACCGGTCATCGGACCGGATAGTCTGCATACCGTATCGAATGACAACGACCAACGATGCATAAGCTTCGCAGCCTCCCGCGGAATGGTAGTCCGAAGCACCTTCTTTCCCCGCAAAAATATTCACAAGGCCACATGGAGATCACCTAACCAAGAAACGGAAAACCAAATCGACCACGTTCTAATCGACGGTAAATTCTTCTCCGACATCACGAACGTCCGCACTTACCGCAGTGCGAATATTGAATCCGACCACTACATCGTTGCAGTATGCCTGCGCTCAAAACTCTCGACGGTGTATAATACGCGTCGAAGTCGGACGCCGTTATTATAAGCCACTCGATTGAATAAAATTTATGCGAGATCCAAGGATTTCCAAGTTGGCGAAATTCGCAAGCCAAATGGGGACTACACTTCTTCTGACGAAGAAGCGTTGATACACACTTCCCTGGATGTGTAGATATAGCATCTTCGGATGTTCCTGATGTCTTTTCATGCAGTTATGGGTCTTGGGCTCAGGCTCGTAGAATCATAACTACTGAATCGATTCAATGGGCTCTTAATAGTTTTGCTGCTTACAAATCTTCAGGGGAAGTTGGGATCTATCCCGTTCTTCTTCAGAAGGGTTTTGAGCATATCAAACATGTTTTGAAAAAGCTTTTAGTATGCAGTTTTGCTACTGGGTATATTCCCATATCCTGGGGGATGTCACTGTAAAGTTTATCCCAAAAGGAGGACGTGCTTCGTATGAAGAAGCAAAGAGTTTTAGACCTATCAGTCTGACCTCATTTCTTCTAAAATGCTTAGAACGCATTATCGATCATCACATTCGTGATGACTGTTTGGCAAACATGCCTCTTCATGTTAATCAACATGCTTACCAATCTGGAAAGTCCACCGTGACTCTTCTACACAAGGTTGTCTACGACATCGAAAAAGCATTTGCCCAAAAGCAATCATGCTTGGGTGCGTTCTTAGATATTGAGGGTGCTTTTGACAACGTGTCTTTCGATGCAATATTGGAAGCCGCACGATGCCATGGGCTACCTAATATAATTACCAAATGGATTCACCAGATGCTTAAAAACCGACATCTCTACTCGACATTACGTCAAGCAGCGATTAGGAAATTAAGTGTCTGTGGCTGCCCCCAAGGGGGAGTATTATCTCCACTTTTGTGGAGCCTCGTTGCAGATACGCTATTGAGATTACTCAATAATGGCGGTTTTCCTACCTATGGATTTGCCGACGACTATCTAATATTGATAGTCGGTTTGTGTATTACTACTTTATTCGACCTGATGCAAAACGCTCTTCAGGCAGTCGAAAGTTGGTGTCGCCAATATGGCCTTTCGGTTAATCCGAATAAAACATCGATTGCACTTTTCACGGAAAAACGTAATCGTAATAGTATTCGCCCATTACATCTTTTTGACTCTGAAATCAATGTAACGGATCAGGTAAAGTATGTGGGACTAACTCTTGATTCCAAGCTCTCCTGGACTCCTAACATTGAGTTCAGAGTCAAAAAGGCGTGTATGGCTTTCGGCCAATGCCGACGAACTTTTGGTAAAACTTGGGGTCTTAAACCTAAATATATCAAATGGATTTACACAACAGTTGTACGACCAATTTTGGCTTATGGATGTCTTGTGTGGTGGCAAAAGAGGGAAGTGAGGACAATTCAGTCTAAATTAGGCCATCTTCAAAGGATGTGCCTAATGGCAATGACTGGTGCGTTCTCTTCGACTCCCACGGCTGCTCTCGAGGTTCTTCTCGACGTTGTCCCACTACACATACATCTCAAACAAGAAGCACTTTCTTGTACTTACCGATTATGGGTTCTCGGTTTCATGGAAGAGAATCCTGTAAACCGCAGTTCTACACACACTTCGTTGTTACAACTCATGGTTGATTGGGACCGAACAGTCCTTGCTCCAAGTGATCTCACACTCGCTAGTAGTTTTCCTTATAGGTCATTTTCAACACAATTCCCCTCGCGGGATAAGTGGACATCTGGCTATTTGGAGAGAAGTATGTCGGACAGCATTGTTTGTTATACTGACGGCTCCCTCTTCGAAGGTAGAGCGGGTGCAGGTGTCTACTCGCGAGAGCTAAGATTGGAACAGTCCCACTCACTGGGTAGACACTGCACTGTCTTTCAAGCGGAAATATTTGCCATTATGTGTGGAGTGCAATCCGCACTGCAGAAGCACATAATAGGCAAAGTAATATACTTCTGTTCAGATAGTCAAGCAGCTATCAAAGCCCTCGCTTCGGCCAACTCAAGGTCGAAGTTAGTAATCGCATGTCGAACTCAAATAGAGGAACTGAATTCAGTTAATACATTGCACCTTATATGGGTACCTGGCCATTCTTCCATAGCTGGAAACGAATTGGCTGATGAGTTAGCTCGCACTGGAGCATCACAAGACTTTTTTGGTCCTGAGCCAGCTATTCCAATATCTAAGTGTTGGGTGAAGCGTTTGATTAGCTCATGGGCTTCCACTCAGCACAAACGGTATTGGAGTAGTTTGGATTCATGTCGACAAACAAAATTGTTTGTCCGAGAGCCATCTCCAGTAGTAGCTAACTATTTAGCTAATCTGTCTAAACAGAATTGCAGTGTCTTATTCAAGGCCTTGACAGGTCACTGCCGACTCAACTATCACATGGCAAATATTCAACGTGTTGAATCCTTTGTCTGTGATGGTTGTGAATCCGATTATGGAACTTCTTATCATCTGATATGTAACTGCCCAGTTTATGCGCAACTGCGTTTCCAAATATTTGGTAAACACTTACTAAGTGAAATTGACTACAGAAACCTGAACCTTCAAAGTATTATGTTGTTCATAACCCGTTGTGGTAAGGAGCTATGAGCTTTTGTACGTGTTGTATACGTTGAATGCCCTCTTCAAGGGTACCTTTCCCAAACTTCCCATTTTTCTCCCATCCATATTCCTTTCCTTTTTGTTCACTTCCTTTTCCGTCAGGTGCGTGATGAGAAAGGCTGTGAATGCGATGGCACAAATCTCCCGAATTGAGGTGAAGCCAACGTTCTGATACCTGATACCTGATGGTCTTGCTTTGTAGCCGCGCGTCTTACCGCACGGCTGAGGAGGGCCCCATACGGAGGACATAATTGGGTTGATACCGCATCTGGGGGCATCATGAAAGCCTTGGTGGATTGAATAGAACATTTTACTCAAACTTCAGGACAATTTGGAGATCTTACAACATCTCAAATGCCTGGATTTGAGATGCAAGTGAAAGACAAATACTCGGAGGACATAATTGGGTTGATACCACGGCTGGGGGCATCATGAAAGTCTTGGTAGATTCAATATACCATTTTACTCATACTCCAGAACCATTTGAAAATCTTACAACATCTCCTATGCCTGGATTTGAGACGCAGGTGGAAGACAATTATTCGGAGGACATGATAGGGTTTAATCTGCGACTGAAGACATCATGGAGGCCTTGGTTGATTTGATAGACCATTTTGCTCAAACTCCAGGGCAATTTGGAGATTTTACAACATCTCAAATGCCTGGGATTGAGACGCAAGAGAAAGATAAATACTCGCAGGACATAATTGGGTTGATACCATGGCTGGGGGCATCATGGATGTCTTGGTTGATTCGATAGACAATTTTACTCAAACTCCAGGACAATTTGGAGATCTTAAAACATTTCAAATGCCTGGATTTGAGATGCAAGTGAAAGATAAATACTTGGAGGACATAATTGGGTTGATACCGCGGTATGGGACATCAAGGAAGCCTTGGTTGATTCGGTAGACCATTTGATTCAAACTCCAGGACAATTTGGAGATCTTACAACATCTCATATGTTTGGATTTGAGACACAAGTGAAAGACAACTACTCGGAGGACATAATTGGGTTGATATTGCCGTATAAGATATCAGGGAAGCCTTGGCTGATTCGATAGACCATTTTACCCAAACTCCAAGACAATTTGGAGATCTCACAACAACTCAAATGCCTGGTATAAGACACAAGTGAAAGATAAATACTCGGAGGACATAATTGGGTTGATACCGCGGCTGACGGCATCATGAAAGCCTTGGTAGATTCAATAGACCATTTTACTCATACTCCAGGACCATTTGGAGATCTTACAACATCGCCTATGCCTGGATTTGAGACGCATGTGAAAGACAATTACTCGGAGGACATAATAGGGTTTATACTGTGACTGAGGACATCATGGAAGCTTTGGTTGATTCGATAGACCATTTTGCTCAAACTTCAGGACAATTTGGAGATCTTACAACATATCATATGTTTGGATTTGAGACGCAAGTGAAAGACAAATACTCGGAGGACATAATTGGGTTGATACCGCGGTATGGGACATCAAGGAAGTCTTGGTTGATTCGGTAGACCATTTGATTCAAACTCCAGGACAATTTGGGGTTTGGATTTTCTGAACGAATGAATCCTAGTGTTAAGCATCATCTACAAAACCATTTATAGCTAAAGAATTAGTTGAGTAACAAGAATTTCCGAGTGTTCTTCTCACAACCGTATTGTTAACAGCATTAGTTTGAGAAAGTTTTTTTTTTCATTCATGAAATTAAAAACTTCTAATAGTTTTTAAAACTACCCAAAAATCTTTGTCAGATATCTAAAAGATTTCTAGAAATATGTGTTATGATGTTTTGATGGGGAGGTGAGCCAGCCAAGGGCTGAAAACCTCTTTAATAAAGACGATAATAATAATAATGTTTTGATGGGAATCCAAATTTTTTTATTCAAATCATTTTAATTATAATTCATAGAATCGGTGGTTCAATCAAATTTTCTTCATCACGAGTGTATAAATGTAAATTTATAGAAATAAATATTGAGATTTCACGAACCTGGGGCAAAAGAAATCTTGGAAAAATTTGATAATTTGAAAGAAATTCTGAAGAATTTCCCGAGTATATTGAGAAGAATTTTATGAAAATTTCCAAAAGACTTCCCGTGGAAATTCGATAGAGTTTCCTTAGAGCTTCAAAAGAATTTCCTACGGAAATTCAGATGATTTTCTCGATAACAATTGGGGGGTAGAAAATGTTTGCGAAATTGAAAACAAAAACAAATTTCTCTAGGAAATTAGAAAAAAAACCCTCTGCGGGTTTCGAAGGGACTCGAGAATGCCCCTGAAACTCGAACTACGCACATCACCCGATCCTTCGTCGCTTTGATCAACCGTGTCAGTTTATCCGGAAATCCGTGTTCGTGCATTAGCTGCCATAGCTGGTCCCGATCGATTGTATCATATGCGGCTTTGAAGTCGATGAATAGATGATGTGTGGACACTATAATGGACGGTGGGTGGCTACAAGACGGTAGACTAGCCCAAGAATATGCGCAACAGCTGGAAATGGCACTTCCAACGGAAGAGCAGCTAGGCGCAGCGTCTCTTGAAGATGGCTGGAGAGATATTCGATCCACCATTGGTAGCATCGCAACCCCTGCACTTGGCATGGTGCCCCCGGATCAGAGAAACGACTGGTATGACGGCGAATGTGAGCAGTTAGTAGAAGAGAAGAATGCAGCATGGGCGAGATTGTTGCAACACCGCACGAGGGCGAACGAGGCACGATATAAACAAGCGCGGAACAGACAAAACTCGATTTTCCGGAGGAAAAAGCGTCAGCAGGAAGATCGAGACCGTGAAGAGACGGAGCAACTGTACCGCACTAATAACACACGAAAGTTCTATGAGAAGTTGAACCGTTCACGTAAGGGCCACGTGCCACAGCCTGATATGTGTAAGGACATAAACGGGAACCTTCTTACGAACGAGCGTGAGGTGATCCAAAGGTGGCGGCAGCACTACGAAGAGCACCTGAATGGCAATGTGGCAGACGAAGATGGTGGTATGGTGATGGACCTGGGAGAACGCGCGCAGGACATAATTCTACCGGCTTCGGATCTCCAGGAAATCCAGGAGGAGATTGGCCGGCTGAAGAACAACAAAGCCCCTGGGGTTGACCAACTACCAGGAGAGCTATTCAAACACTGTGGTGAAGCACTGGCTAGAGCGCTGCACTGGGTCATTACTAAGATTTGGGAGGAGGAAGTTTTGCCGCAGGAGTGGATGGAAGGTGTCGTGTGTCCCATCTACAAAAAGGGCGATAAGCTGGATTGTAGCAACTACCGCGCAATCACATTGCTGAACGCCGCCTACAAGGTACTCTCCCAAATTTTATGCCGTCGACTAGCACTAATTGCAAGGGAGTTCGTGGGGCAGCACCAGGCGGGTTTTATGGGCGAACGCTCCACTACGGACCAGGTGTTCGCTATTCGCCAAGTACTGCAGTAATGCCGCGAATACAACGTGCCCACACATCATCTATTCATCGACTTCAAAGCCGCATATGATACAATCGGTCGGGACCAGCTATGGCAGCTAATGCACGAACACGGATTTCCGGATAAACTGACACGGTTGATCAAAGCGACGATGGATCGGGTGATGTGCGTAGTTCGAGTTTCAGGGGCATTCTCGAGTCCCTTCGAAACCCGCAGAGGGTTACGGCAAGGTGATGGTCTTTCGTGTCTGCTATTCAACATCGCTTTGGAAGGGGTAATACGAAGAGCAGGGATTAACACGAGTGGTACAATTTTCAATAAGTCCGTCCAGCTATTTGGCTGCGCCGACGACATAGATATTATGGCACGTAACTTTGAGAAGATGGAGGAAGCCTACATCAGACTGAAGAGGGAAGCCAAGCGGATCGGACTAGTCATCAACACGTCGAAGACGAAGTACATGATAGGAAGAGGTTCAAGAGAAGACAATATGAGCCACCCACCGCGAGTTGGCATCGGTGGTGACGAAATCGAGGTGGTAGAAGAATTTGTGTAGTTGGGTTCACCGGTGACTGCCGAAAATGATACCAGCAGAGAAATTCGGAGACGTATAGTGGCTGGAAATCGTACATACTTTGGACTCCACAAGACGCTCCGATCGAATAGAGTTCGCCGCCGTACCAAACTGACAATCTACAAAACGCTCATTAGACCGGTAGTCCTCTACAGACACGAGACCTGGGCGATGCTCGTGGAGGACCAACGCGCACTTGGAGTTTCCGAAAGGAAAGTGCTGCGTACCATCTATGGTGGGGTGCAGATGGCGGACGGTACGTGGATGAGGCGAATGAACCACGAGTTGCATCAGCTGTTGGGAGAACCATCCATCGTTCACACCGCGAAAATCGGACGACTGCGGTGGGCCGGGCACGTAACCAGAATGTCGGACAATAACCCGGTGAAAATGGTTCCCGATAACGATTTGACGGGCACAAGAAGGCGAGGTGCGCAGCGGGCAAGGTGGATCGATCAGGTGAAAGATGACTTGCGGACCCTCCGTAGACTGCGTGGCTGGCGACGTGTAGCCATGGACCGAGCCGAATGGAGAAGACTCTTATATACCGCACAGGCCACTTCGGCCTTAGTCTGAATAAATAATAATAATAATGTGGAACATAGTCGACGGAACGATCGGTTCGACGAAGAGTGCAGACAATTTCTGGAAGAGATAGTCGCAGCGCGTGCGGTCGGCATCCAAAAGCTAAAGGCCAATAAAGCAGCTGGTAAGGATGCCATCGGAGCTAAGCTCATCAAGATATGGCCGGAAAAGCTGGCCACTTGCCTGCACAAACGGATAGTCAGCACCTGGGAAAGTGAACAGCTACCGGATGAGAGAAAGGAAGTTGTCATATAACCTACAAGAAAGGCGACAAGATATAGTGTGATAACTTTCGAGCGATCACCATCCTTAGTGCCGCCTACAAAGTGTTATCCCAGATCATCTTCCGTAGTCGGTCACTAAAGCTGGAAGGGTACGATGGGCAGGGCATGTTGCAAGAATGCCTGCAAAGATGGTTTTCATTTCCGATCCGGCAGGTACAAGAAGGCGTGGAGCAACGAGGTGGATGGCTAGGGTCAGAACGGCTTGACGAGCGTGGGGCGCAATTGAGGTTGGAAATGTGGTCTCGAACGGTGTATTGTGGCGTTAAAAAATTGTTTCAGTGTTGTGTTTAGATGTGTGCCAAATAAATAAAGAAAAATTAATCTCAAATGTCTTCAATTTGAAATACAGGATCTTTGAGGGTTGTAAGTACTCATGTATTTTGTGGTTTTGTTATTTTAGGCTTTATAATCCAGGCTGCATGAAGGTGTGCTTTCCTAGTTTTTAGGAAGTTGGTATTGATAGTATTGCAAAATGATTTTCATTCCGACTGAAACTTGGCCTGCTTTTTATCTTAGTATTCTATAAGCAATCCCACAATTCCTTTTCTATGCCCTCCATTGCACGAGTATGTGTGGCAAGTACAATGGATACACTATGCCCAGGGTGTCGAGAAAGTTTCCAACCCGAAAACACCCTAGACGGGACCGAGGATCGTACTCGTAATCTCCGGATTGGCTACGCCTTTACTCGTAAAGCTAACTGGAGATCCTGACCGTAAAAGTCGGAGGGTCGAATTTTGCAAATAAGAATGGTTTACCATTCAGAAGAATATGGTATATGTGGTCTCATTATCGTAATCTTTAAGAGCTTTCAACTTTCCTAGGGTTTCAGATTCTTGCATGCAATCAACAAATAAGGGATATTTAGTACTAAGAATGTGAGAAGTTTGCATAACTTCTTAAAGAGGTCAATTTTGCATTTTCTTTCACATTTTGTCTATTCTGAAAATGTTTGATGGACATCTCTGGAATTTCAACAGTGTTTTCCTAAACTTCAGGAGCAAATATGTTCTTGTTTTCATTCAAAGATTGAACTAAATAAAGAGCACAGTTGATCTTCAACCTCAGATCTTAAAACAACTGATCACTCAATTCGCTTCACTATCACGGTTCCCTGAGGCCCACGTCCGCGGTATCATCTACCTTGTGCAGTAAATTCAATGGTCAGAAGAAAGACTTTAAATGAACCATTTCTAAATTGTAACTCGTTCATCAACTCATAGATGAAACTTGAGACTTGAAAAATCAGTGGGAGGTTGTATGTTTCAGTGTCTTTCGGTTTGAACTGCGGCAATGGACTTGTTGGGCTTGTGCTGAATGCTTTTTCATTGTTTGAATTGAATGTTGAATTTCAAACTCAGCTCAATTGTCGACAATGATAATTCAATATGAGTTTGAATCAAATTTAACCAAATTCAACTCACACACATGTACACTTTCTCTTTTTGATTAAGCCTTGCGAGCAAAGGCGTACGCGTAATATTGCCAATCGGGGATGGCGAATTCGGTTCTCAGCCCGGCCCATGACGTTTTCAGGTGGAAAGCATTCTTAGCTACTTGGACATAGCGTCCAAACAAAATAGATATTGATGCAATTGACTGACATAGAGAAGCTTGCAATTAAGGACGGGCCCCCGAAATCCAAGTTTAAATCTATTCGCGTTTTCATGTGCTCACTGTGTACTCACTGTTATTCCAATTTTTCTGCGTCTGCGTCTGACCGTAAAAGTCGGAGGATCGAATTTTGCAAATAAGAATGGTTTACCATTCAGAAGAATATGGTATATGTGGTCTCATTATCGTAATCTTTAAGAGCTTTCAACTTTCCTAGGGTTTCAGATTCTTGCATGCAATCAACAAATAAGGGATATTTAGTACTAAGAATGTGAGAAGTTTGCATAACTTCTTAAAGAGGTCAATTTTGCATTTTCTTTCACATTTTGTCTATTCTGAAAATGTTTGATGGACATCTCTGGAATTTCAACAGTGTTTTCCTAAACTTCAGGAGCAAATATGTTCTTGTTTTCATTCAAAGATTGAACTAAATAAAGAGCACAGTTGATCTTCAACCTCAGATCTTAAAACAAGTGATCACTTAATTCGCTTCACTATCACGGTTCCCTGAGGCGCACGTCCGCTGTATAATCTACCTTGTGCAGTAAATTCAATGGTCAGAAGAAGACTTTAAAAGAACCATTTCTAAATTGTAACTCGTTCATCAACTCATAGATCTCCCCTCTGTAATCAACTTAAGAGGCTCGAATTGAAACCTGTTCAGATTAAAAATGATTGAATTACCGGGGATCAAGATTCTAACATTAATTTCATTGCCCTAGCAACAACGATGTGATCGACGACGTCACTGATCATTTAAGTGTCACTAAATAAAACTTGCGTGAGTGTTTGACGAATTCTTGTTTTCCAATCAGCAGTTTCAATGTTTATTAATTTTTCTCATTCTGACCTAACACGGAGCAGCAGCCATAAAAACGTGCAGTTCCTTAGACAGCCCAAACTAAGCAAACTCAGAACCGCGAACACGTAACCGTTAAATGAGACAACGCAATGATAAGAAGCAAAATGTCATAAAATCGAAAGTACCTACTTCATAATTCCAGATAATCTAAACGCAGTGGTATTTACGAGTGTGCATTATTTTTTATTTGTGTAACAAAGATAACCGCCATGAATGATTGTCCCGTTTGAAGTAGATGTTCAATATTTTATTCGTTTAGATTGCATTAGAAAGACACCCACTTAACACCCTTCACAGATTTTCATAATAACCCCTTCTCTGTGATTCCTCCAGCAGCGTCACTAACGAATCGAGCGTCTCCTCACCGGTCGGGACAATTTGCCTCGGTGGCAGTACGAATCCATTCCACGAGTTTGAACCAGGTCGCAGCTCATAGGTGTAGGCGATTTTAACATCCAAGGCTCCGTAAGCCCAATCCACACTGGCTCCACTTGCGGGGTAGATGGCCTCATAGATGTTGCCGAATTTGTACTTGGTACCGTACCGCTTCGCCAAAGATGCAACCGTCGCCTTGGCAATTTCGTTAAGGTCGTCGTGATTTGACGTGTGCTCGGCGGTATGGCCGTAAGGGAAAAGAAGTAACTGAGAGTATGAATGGAACGAGATATAGGCTTGGATCTTGCCCTTTAACGATTCGACAAACTGAGACAAACTTTTCGTTTCAACTTCGGAAAAGGCGTAAGGTCCACCGTAAGTATCGGCTTGACAACGGTTGCTGGTTCCTTGCTCTGCCCAGTGGAAATCCCAGTTACGGTTGGGGTCAGCTCCGAAGCATCCTCCAGAGTAAGGTGTGCGAGTCTTTCTCCAAAGACGATCCTTTTTATGGGTATAAACGTAGCCATCAGGGTTCACACTCGGGAACATATACCAATCATAGTTTTCAGCAACATTTCGCACTTTTGGATCCTGGCTTGTAAGCAATTCGTTAAGAACGTATGCAACTGTTGCCGGTGAGATCCATTCACGAGCATGGATGCCTCCTTCAATGAAAACACCAGGATTTCCCGATTTGAAAGACACTTTCACTCCTTTGATCGAACGATTCTCGTAAGAATGTCCACCCTCGAGTAGTTCAACTTGCTCATATTGAAGTGCAAGTTTGTCCAACCAAGCATGAATGTCCTCCAGCTCGTAATAATCATTAAAATCGAAAGTTCCTCTGGCTCGCTTAGTCCCCATTCGATGTTTTTCTTCATCAATCGACTTTTGCATATTTGTCTCCAACAGTCGAGTGTAAACACCTTCGTTGTGCAGTGCTTCCGTAAAATCAGCCAACTTATGAGGGGCCACAACGATGTTGAACTTGGCTCCAACATGATTACCACTTTCCAAAAAAATCAAACTATCACTCGAATGTTTCAGGTCATTCAACAGTTTCAGCTGATTCTCGGACGAGGGAATCGCCTCGTAAACTCTGTAGTTATCGTAGCGGGCGACTTCATTTCCATGAGTGACCCCGAGACACAGACAAATCACCGCAGCAGCTCCCACTATCGAACGACCCATTTTCCTCAGTTACCCACCGTACACTAGCCTGACCAAGGCCAATCGGCTGCCATTTATAGTTTATTTAGCGTTCTTTGTGAAGTGGAAATAGTTGTCTTATCAGCTAGAATACTTCATAGAAGCTTTTTCTGACTTTTCTCCTAATGTGCACTTGAAATTGGTAGCTATCGTATGGAATGATTTTTACATTCGCATAATTCAAGCTGTGAGGCGAAACCGTTTGCAGCTTACTTATAGCTTCTGTTCAAAGTAGCACTCTTGAAAAATCAGTGGGAGGTTGTATGTTTCAGTGTCTTTCGGTTTGAACTGCGGCAATGGACTTGTTGGGCTTGTGCTGAATGCTTTTTCATTGTTTGAATTGAATGTTGAATTTCAAACTCAGCTCAATTGTCGACAATGATAATTCAATATGAGTTTGAATCAAATTTAACCAAATTCAACTCACACACATGTACACTTTCTCTTTTTGATTAAGCCTTGCGAGCAAAGGCGTACGCGTAATATTGCCAATCGGGGATGGCGAATTCGGTTCTCAGCCCGGCCCATGATGTTTTCAGGTGGAAAGCATTCTTAGCTACTTGGACATAGCGTCCACACAAAATAGATATTGATGCAATTGACTGACATAGAGAAGCTTGCAATTAAGGACGGGCCCCCGAAATCCAAGTTTAAATCTATTCGCGTTTTCATGTGCTCACTGTGTACTTACTGTTATTCCAATTTTTCTGCGTCGCAGCATGCGTGATATAACAAAAATGACAGTTGTACGTTACTTCCGTATTGAGTGGTGTGCCTTCGAAAACACAAGTGAATTTGGTTTTAAATTCCGGGAGGCTTGTCCTTAATAACTGTGGAAATGCTAATAGAACACTAAATTGAAAAGCAGGCCTAGTTCTTGTTGGAATGTAGAGCCCAGGGTTCACTCACTTCGACAGTAAATGGGAGAGATTGGCGCGGAGGTGAAAAATTCATTTTTAATGTAAAACATAAACAAACTCGGTGGCTGCCCCATTCAAAAATCCAAGATGGCTGATTCATGAAATTGGCATACTGCAAAACCTGTTCCTCCATGAGTACTTCCGGTAATACCTCCAGGAAGCTACTCCAGGAATTCCTCCGAAAGTTCCTCCAAGAATTCCTCCGAAAATTCCGCCAGGAATTCCTCCGGCAGTTCATTCAGGTATTCCCCCAGAAGTTCCTCCAGAAGCTCCTCCAGAAGTTCCTCCAGGAATTCCTCCGGAAGTTCCTTCAGAAATTCCTCCGGAGCTTCCTATAGGAATTCCTCCGGAAGTTCCTCCAGGAATACCTCCGGAAGTTCCTCCAGGAATTCCTCCGTAAGATCCTCCAGGAATTCCTCTGGAAGTTCCTCCAAGAATTCCTCCGGAAGTTCCTCCGCAAGTTCCTCCAGGAATTCCTCGGGAAGTTCCTCCAGGGATTCTTCAAGAAGTTCTTCGGGAATTTTCTCCAGGAATTCATTCGGAAGTTCCTCCAGGAATTTCTCCGAAAGTGCCCTCAGAATTCTTCAGAAATTCCCCCGGAAGTTCCTATATGAATGATTCAGGATGTCTGTTCAGGAAACCTCCGAGAAGTCCTGTAATTTCTTAAATAATTACTCATAGAATTTCATCTGAAATTCTTTCTGGAGTTCCTTCAAAAGCTACTCCAAGAACACTTGATAAGTTACTTCGCAAATTCTACGCTAACAAAAATCCAATCATATTCATTATGTGTGGCACACATAATTTTTGACTATAGCATTTCCCACATAACTTCTATGTGAAAATTCGCATAGCATATATGTGGAAACACGCATAACCCTTATTAACTAATAACCCTTAAGTGGAATCTCCTATAGCGGGTGATTATTAACGCATACATAAAATTTATTTGTAATTTTTTTTAGATTTTTGCCAATGAATATGTGTGGATTTAGTGTACAGAAATTACCACGAGGGCTCTTCAGATCTTCTTCTTCATTGGCATCACATCCCCCACTGGAACATTGCCGCCTCGCAGTGGCCATTAAGCACTTCCACAGTTATTAACTGCGAGGTTTCTAAGCCAAATTACCATTTCTGCATTCGTATATCATGGGGCTTACACGATTATACTTTTATGCCCAGGGAAGTCGAGACAATTTCCAACCCGAAAATTGCCTAGACCGGCACCGGGAATCGAACCCAGCCTCTCTCAGCATGGTCTTGCTTTGTAGCCGCGCATCTTACCGCACAGCTTAGGAGGGCTTTTCAGATATTTTTTCTGAATTCCATCCGAAATTCACATGGAATTCCACTAAACCTTCCTCCGGGAATTCTTCCAGATAATTGTTATTTGTTATTGTTATTAAATTTGTTATTTCCGATGTTTCGTAAATTGAAAGTAATATTGAAATTCGAGTTATGGACACATGGTTCCGTAAGAAGGGCATCGAGATGGATAATTTGACCAATCGTTTCGCCATCCACCCCCAAAGGTAAAAATTCATGGTCAACAAGCTTGGGGAATACGATATAAAACGAGGGAATTTTATGCCGATTTGTGACCAGGATGAAAAATGCTTGAATAAATGTTGAAATAGTGCAATATTAACTCAGTATTATATTTTTTCATAAAATTTTACAAACAGAATTAACATTTATTGCCAGACAAATTTTAATAAATTTTTAAAATTGTTACCAACTCCTTTGACATCCTTACGTCTGTGGAGTGGACGTCAGCACGTCCCAAACTAGCTCACTACGGGATTTACTTCTCAGGACCGGCTATAGGCCTATTTGAGGACAACGACACTAAACGCGGAAAAACAGGGGCTACCTTGCGGTTAGGCGGGTATCCACCGTGCGAGGGGTCTGTTGATGTCCGTTTCGTGTGGGGTTCGAATTTGACCCAGGGCGGTCGGAGCCAAGGTTGTCTTACAGAGCTTGACTTGGTCTCCTACCGGGACCGAGGTTCGGCAGATAGTTTCCATGCCGGAAACGATGTACCAGGGCTTGGCTCTGGCTTGGACCGAGGTACCGGCAGTTGAGTTCAATGGGTCATTTGGCCAAAAGGGTCATTTGGCCGAAAGGATAATTTGGTCGACCCCTATTTAGTAGTAGTAGTATGTACCGACCCCTTTTTAGTAGTACCGGTACTACGGTACTGAGAAGTACAGTACCGGTAGTACTGGGAAAATACCCGTACTGAAGTATTTTTATAGATTGTATACTATTTCGCCGAAAAACATTTCGCGGAATTTTTTTTCGCGGTACGACATTCCGCGGAATGTAACAACTCTCAGAAACACATTTCGCGGAATGCACCTTTTTTCCGAAAGACATTTCGCGGAATGTACCTTTTCACCGGAAATCGTTCCGCGGAATGCCACTTGGCAGAATTCAGTTAGAATAATTATCGTTCAATTCAATTCAATTCAATTTGAAATACGGGCTTTTTTTAGATTTAATGCAAACCCGAACCCGACCCGTACTCGAGAATTTTTGCATTCTTAAACCCGTACTCGACCCGAACCCGACATAATTTAATTATTTAAGCCCGCACAAAAGTTTTCCCCGAATAATTCAAATTACACCCAAAAAACAAATCTGACAATTATTGTTCAAAATCTTGTATCAAATCAACAATTGTATTAAAATCTTCCGAAATTGTAGATGCCCATTTATTATACAGTTTCTGTAAGGTTCTTATGTAGAACTGTATTAAAAAGAATGCGTCTGCCCGGTATAAGGCAAAAAGAGTTGATAATGCCTTCTTTAAATGAACGCGTCTTCCCGGTATAAGTCGAAAGGGTAACGTCTTCTTTAAATGAATGTATCTGCCCGGTATAAAGGGCAATTCCTTCGCCGTGCGGGAAGGTGCGTGGCTGCCAAGCAAGACTATGCTGAAGGAGGCTGGGTTCAACTTCAGGCCCAGTCTAGGAGATTTATCGAAACAAATTTTTCGGCTTTTATGAAAGTTTCAACGTGTTAATCTCGTGTTAAACGAATGCAAAAAATAGTATCTTGGCTTAGAAACCTCGCAGGTACAGTGGCGTAGCCATTAAATACCCGTAGACATAAAAAAAACCCACAGAGACAAAATTTTTAGAAGAAATTTTTTTCGAGCCCTATCAAATTAAAAAAAATCTTCAGAAACCATTCCAAACCAGTATTCTGGCTTCACGCAATTTTGCGATTTTTGTAATGAAATGTATCTAAAACTTTCGGGTTGTTCATCATTAGTTACTGATTTTCATGTATATGGCCAAGTAAAAAGCATCGAGTGCTTTAGCTAGAGCAATGCCATCGTCTCCGTCATACTGGGAGAATCAGAACTTTTTGGACAATAACTTTCTCTCTCGGTTCGAAATAGGACTCAATTCAGAGTTGTGTATAATGCCTAGAAGCTTTTTGGTTTGATTGCGTTGCGTTGCGTTGCGTTGCGTTGTAACGGAGTATTTCGTAGATTGCATACTGATAGCTGTCATGTATATTCTTTAACTTTCTTACCCCAACTGCTTATGGATTACTATTTGGGAATTAATAGTAACCCAATTGGAGGTCCAAAATGATAAAGCATGAAAACTACCATTGCCGGCCACGCCCATCTTCTCCGTTACTAGGGAAGGGAAGGAAATGATGATATGACATCTACTTAGTGAGAGGCCAGCGACTCACCGACGCCCTCATAGATGTCAAGGAGTTGGATGGTTGGTAGGGAATTTAGTTTTGGAATATCATCATAAGCAAATGATATGAGTTTTTTCAAACGTTGGGAGTGACCATGCTAAGAAATTTATGTCACTCCGTTTTCCTAGATGTTTAACTTCCTGGGATGGGACAAGGTATTAGACTTGCCCTGGCTACAAGGATGTTATCGATCATTTAGGAATCTGCCTTCGATCATTTAGTAGTTTTTCAATAACTTATTCCAGAGGCTAAATTCCAAAATGTGTTGTATGGTGGACTTTTAGTGCGAAGGTTTATCTACAACTCTGCCTAACAGTTCGTTGTTTGAATTTCACTAATAACGGAGCTATAGCGCTAGTAGCAGTAACTTAGACTAAATGATTGCATATTTTGTTATCATTTTAGTATAAGTATAGCAACTAGGACCGTAACTCCTTTAGCAGTGGAATTCGAACATCGACCTGTTCAGGAGAGTTATGAAAAACCTTCGCACTCCACCATACAACACATTTTGAAATTTAGCCTCTGGAATGAGTTATTGACAAACTACTAAATGATCGAAGGCAGATTACTAAATGATCGATAACATCCTTGCCTGGCTAATAAGCCTAGGTTTAAGCGCCATTGCTCGCTCTCTGAAACGAGAAGAGAAGAATCATATATGGAAAACCCCTCCCCGCATGTGCTAATGTCAAATTCAGTTTTTTTAGTATTTATGTCAAGGAAATCTAAAATCGATGAAAACTTTCAAACCAAATTCAATTACGATCTAATCCAAATCCATTCACACATCCTTTTCAACACAACTCACAAATCTAAAAAATATCGAATCCAAACTGTTTTCATTATTGGTAAATTAAAGTAATAATATTAAACTAGAATTTTTTTTTCTTCCTTGTCATAAAATTCCAACAACCAGGACATCTTCAGTGGCTCGTACTAGACAGTGACTGAATCGAGTCAAGTACAATACAATCGAGTACAATCAAGTGGTGAAACTAAAGGGCACAGAGTTAACTCGTCTTATGACAAGTGAAAACATTCCACTAAAAAACTCGTAAAAATATTTTCTAATATTTCCCTCATCGAAAGTAGCACATCATACATACACAAAGACAGATATTTGTTCAGCTTTCAAGCTGTGTCCATTTGAATATGAATCATGTTTCTACGACTATTCTATTGATAAATATATGTGGGAGTGCATTTACAACTTTCAGGTACGCGAATATCAGCAATTATTATATCGGAAAAACCTCACCAAATCTCCATTCCGTTTCGTCATTTTATCGACGTCCCTGTGTCGAGTGTCCTCGTCTTTGTTCCGACGATTACCTGATTACCTAATTTGAAGCAAGGTATCCGACGAGCAGGAGGCGCTGCTGCTTTCATGCTTCCGTTATTCCTTCTTCATCGCTCCATCACACTAGTATTAGATCTCACTGCACAAACCAGAATACACTTTGCTCACAGAAAGAAAACACTTTCACTTCCGGTGTCGCTTAATTGTAAGTTGCTTAAAATTCAGTTTCAGTAGGTAAATTGTTCAAAGAAAAAAAATGACGGGAGCAAAAATTATTGCGTGTTGTCACCAACGCAGCATACTTCGATCCCTGGGAAATAATAAGTAGAGCTCTTGTTCATAAATAGAAAAACATATAATTTGTCGGTGGCAATATAGTTGCCACTGCCTTATAAAGGGTTAATTCAATTCGATTTATTTGCATTTCCATTCGATGTATTGCATCAACCCCACAACTCATGCTTTTGTAGCTTATTTATTTCTTTCTTCCTCTATACCATTTACACGATCCGTATATTTGTTTTCGTTTGTTCGATTAATAATCACCAGATTCCTTAGTCTCTTCCTCAATTTAAAAAAAAAACCTAAAATCTTTTCACTTCACCTTCATCAGCTGACTCTTACGATATCCTTTATTTTCCACGCTATCTTAAGCGCTCGGTCAGTCCACTAACCCTTTTACTGCCACCCCCAGTAACCCTTCCATTTCTCGAACCTTTTCCCTTCCACTGCTCTTTCTTTTTACCGTCAACTCAGCACATTCATCCAGTTCACAATCCTTCTTTCTTCTGAACGCCCTCCAAAAACTCCCGCCCCTTCACAAATTCCAAGCTGGACACTTCCCATCCCCGTCGCAACTCTTTCTTTGGACCACCAACTCTCACCCCCTACCACAAATTCCAATATTCTCACTTCCCACCCTCTTGTGCAACACAAACTTCCGAATTCCAACATCCAACCACTTCCACAAGTTCCAAAATTCCGTAGTAATCTTCCGGTACTACACACTATTTATTTCGAACTCAACTTTCAAAAAGTAATGTTGTGCTTGACAGCTTTTTTCCGTTGCGTAATTTTTTTCGCGTTCGTTCTACGTCATGGCACACTTCGAACTCTCTTGGCACTCATGACCAATGTACATGCCTTCTTATTCAGTTTATATATACCGTTAACCGATTTTAACCGATGTTAACCGATTTGCAAGATTTTTTCCCTATTCGATTCGTGTTGGGACCCGCAAGGTTTGTATCTAATCTCTAATCTAATCTCTAATCTTATACTTGCGCAGCCAATACTTGAAAGCATCCTGGAAAATAACGGTTTTCTAAATTCCGTAATTTTTCTCTTCATACGGCCAGGCCAACTACGCAGTATGTACCGCAGAGATGATTTCTAGATACTGAGCGACTTTAGTATTTGTAAAACCTTAAAGTCGATCCATACCATGAAATCGAGGGGAAAGGAAGAAAGCGTGGACCTCCCGTACCAAACGCTTCCTGTTAGTATACATAGTAATGAAATATAATATTAATGAATTTTTCGTTGGGAGCGAAGCTATTTAAAAGTTATGAAATGCTCCATTCGGCAAATGATGGTTGACGTCGTGTTCAGAATAACTACGATCACTATAAATTAGAAAAGAAGGATATCATCATTAGTAGACGGTAACGTAAGCTTCTTTCCTCGGTGACAGATGTGATGACAATTCTGAAAATAAAAGAAGTACTAGCACAACATTAGAAGATTGGTCACTTTTATTATACTCATGTTATATTTGAAATGCTTTTCCAGACTGCTATCAGAAATCAAGGAAGGTTTAATCCTTGATTCCAATCAAAGAAAAACATTACAGGGATATGAGTATTACTATTTGCGGTCGGGAAGCATCTAGGATATTGGAAGGAAGGATTAGTGTAGTATTTACTTAATGACTTATCGACAATTTCATAAGCACTACAGAATTGGAAATTGGGGAAGGTTTTCGTTGGGTCAGGATTTGCCTGTAGCTGGCAATGTGACCGTGGTAGATCTTACCCCGTAACACACCACGTAAAGGTGTCTACCCAGCATTACGGGTCTTTGGGACCCGCAAGGTTTGTATATACAAAAAGTTGGTGAATTCAACGAGGAAATGTACAAAAATTATTAAAATACAATTTTGAGTCAGCAGTTGAGGAAAACAAAACAAACGCACGGAAGTTGATCTAGAGTGCGGTGCTGCAAATAGTTCATTGAGACATTTGCAACACCCGGGCAAAGCTGGGTTTCTTTCGCTAGTTTTATCATAATTCCTCGACCGACATTGTTGTCCACGCTGAATTTTACTCTTACTTCTGGCATCTTGAGGAAGATTTCCACCGAATTGGACTGATCGCAACTATTAACTAAAATACGGCTATAGAGTATGTGAATAATTCATCCTTTGATTCTTTTGTCCAATCAGATCTCTCGCCCGCTGTTGATCCCGAACGACCTGGCGTTTCCACGAAATGTTACCGCAAAGTGTCCGATTCGGCCGCATGACTAACACTGTTTATACAAACCGGGCAAGTGTTTCTTTTGTGGAACATGAATCCACAACCGGATCTTCATCACTATATCCTTCTTTAGATTCACTTCCGTCTAAGTCATCATAAGTGACCGGAGCTAGGAAATATTGTCTATCATTAGACATGTTGCCTACAATTTTATCAGTGTTCGTGCAAACACAAACCAGAATTTCAGAAACATCTATGATTTACCTAAAGTACAGATTTTTTTCACATTTCACCTTGATTTGTTGGGTTTCCACATAAATGGAGAAGAAGGCAAGTAAATAAACGACCTTTCACTGAGCTGGCTTCTCTTTCTTTCCCACAAATATTGATGTAAGGTACCCCGGGGCAAGTGGGACCTAAAAAAACGTTAGTTTAGCAAAATTGTTAACGCATACTTAGAAAACAGGGTATTTCAGGACATTAACCACGGATACAACATTATATGCGTCCGTTGTTGAAGTGTAGACGTGTTGTAAGCCATTTATTCAGTTACAAAAAATATTGGTAGTGACAGATATAAATTTACCTGTGGACCCACTTACCCCTTAAAACGGGGCAAGTGGGACCTATTCTGCTCTATATGGCCGAACGAAACTAATTTGAAGAATGTAGATATAATGTTCATGTCATTTCTGAGTCGTAGTATTGCAGATCAAGGATGGAGGTTTATTGCTTGTTAGACTTTTGTTTTTGCAACAAGAAAGGGATTACAATTAGCAGATATAAAAACAAGACAACAGCCGGTTTACTGTTTAATTGCAGCTGTTGCCTGGCTTTCCATTAGCTTCCTTTCTTACCAAATGTGTTAGATGGGAAGGATAAGCAAATCTTTGTTCACTTTCCGAATGAATGTTTCTCTCTTCTCTGTATATATACAGAACACAAATTATTAAACAAATTAGAACTTCAAAAGGAAAGTTTTTATTCAGGCGATGCGCAGTGTTGTAAATTTAGAACGAAATGGCCAATTCATGTGTTGAGTACTTCATTTATCTGAAAAACTGTAAATCTGATACGAAGTTAGAAAATAACAAAACAGAAGAAAAACCTTTTGATCTATTGTAGAATAAATAGTCTATTTATAATCTGATGCACTGTAAACGGAAATTTTCGCATAGTTAAAACCATTGCTCTTTTCCATGCGGGAGATAAGTTTCAGAAAATAAAATTCGTATTTGGTAAATCAACTGTATATTACTTCTTAACATCGAAACCAACGATATCAACTGCATTTGATTCAGTCCATATGATATATGAGTGTCGATGTTATTTTTTACTAGACAACAATCTAAAAACAGGTAAAATGGCTCTATCGGAAATGTTGTTCAAATATGTCCCACTTGCCCCATGTATGTTATAACTTAAAGGCAAGTGATAATTGCAGATTTTGGCTTAAATCAAACTTTTAAATAATTTACAATGTCACACAATTATTTAATTGCTCAAAATATTCACTTTCTACATCAATGATGAATTTAGAAACGAATATTTTGTTGGAAATCAATTGAATTAAAATAAAGGTAATAGCTTTTCGCGGTAGTTTAAAGTCATGATTAAGCAATACCATTAGTATGGTGCCGCAAATGGTTTTGATTTCAAATATTTTTGTGTCAGGTGAATTCGTTGATAGTTCTGCTTCATCTTTCTAGAACATTGTTACCATTAAAAACGTTCACCGATTAATCGGCAGCCATAGTACCCACTTACCCCGTATTTTCACTTGCCCCGGGGTACCTTACAACTTACTTAGTATGCCCATCTGTACCGGGCGTGAGTATTTTGATCACACGTACTGCACTGCCTTTTTAGTTTAGTCACACTTTTTCGTACCATTCATTGTTTACGGCTATCAAATTGGCTGATGTCATCTTCCAAAGGCCCTTGTTTCGAAAAGGTACCATATCCTCAGATGCCGCATGTTTGACTTGAGACACACTACGATTCTCCAGTTAAAAAACAAATTGAGATTGAAACTTTCATCCGCCAAATCTGAAAATCAAAACTCACAGAGAATGACGGTAAGGGCTGCAACATAGAAAAACAATCACGACCACTCTTCCCTAGAAGCTTTTTGGTTTGATAAATAAAAACATAATTAAAGATTGTAATTTTTTTTATCTTCTTATTCTTATTATTGGCGTTACATCCCAACACTGGGACAGAACCGCCTCGCAGCTTAGTGTTCATTAAGCACTTCCACAGTTATTAACTGCGAGGTTTCTAAGCCAGGTTACCATTTTTGCATTCGTATATCATGAGACTAGCACGATGATACTTTTATGCCCAGGGAAGTCGAGACAATTTCCAATCCGAAAATTGCCAATCCGAAAATCTTGAAAGAAGGCTTCTTCCGGGCCTCTTGGAAGGAGGCTTCCAAGTTTCTTAATAGGAGGCTTTCAGACCTCTTGATAGGAGGCGTTCGAACTCCTTAATGCGAGGCTTCCGGGTATCTTGAAAGAAAGCTTTCGGGCCTCTTGAAAGAAGGCTTCCAGGCCTCTTTAAAGGAGGCGTCCGGGCCCATTAAAACGAGGTTTTCGGGCATTTTTAAAGCAAGCTTTCGGGACACTTGAAAAAAGGCTTCCGGGTCTCTTGAAAGGAGGCTTCCTGGCCTCTTGAAAGGAGGCTTTCTGACCTCTTGAAAGGAGGCTTCCTGGCCGCTTGGAAGGAGGCTTCCTGGTTTCTTGAAAGGATGCTTCCTGGCCTCTTGAAAGGAGGATTCCTGGCCTCTTGAAGGAGGCTTAATGGCCTCTTGAAAAAAAGGTTTCCGGGTCTCTTGAATGGAGGCTCTAAGAAGTAGGCTCACGAGCCCCTAAAAGAAGCCTTCCCGACCAGTAGATAGTAACAGATTTATATCAGAGCTTGTTATTCTGTTATAGCAGTTTTTTATAACAGCGGTTGTTATAAATCATGTACCATTAGTAGTTAAAATAACAAAAATTGTAACAAAATCTCTTCTAGTTTTAACAAAAATATTACTAAATATGTTATCAATTGAACAAAAATATAACTCAATATTTTACATAAAAAGTAGTGAAAATAGCTTATACTATAACAAATTATGTTATTGAAAAGATTATGAATATCCATAATGTAGGCAATTACCTTTGTCCAACTGGTTCAAACTTGAATGTGCTTAGGTTCAAGTTATACTGAAGGTGGTACCTTCGTTTTTTTCCAATTCCTGTCTACCAAAAATGTAGGCAATTTTTGTTTTCGGTAAAAATAAACATAACACATTATGTTATAATCATGTTATGACGATCATGAAGTTTTCTTTCCTCCATCTTTGACAGAAAAGTTATAATAAAATTATTGCAAGTTTTGTTATTTGTAACACATATTGATATAATTGTGATAAAATTTTGTTATGACTAACTGGTCGGGTTCACAGCCTTTTGAAAGGAACCTTTGAAAAGCGACCTTCGAGCAGCTTGGAAGAACGCTTCTGAGAAGCGTAGAAATATGCTTCTAATCTTCTTGCAACGAAACAACGGAGCTTTTCGAAATAAAACCTTCATGTCTCTCAAACGAAGGCTTCCGAACCTTCAAATTCTAGATTTTAGTTAAGAAGCATTTTCTTAACATATTCTTCAACAATTTGGTGTTAAGACGAGCTCGGTGATCTAGTGGCTATCACTTCTGCCTTATAAGCAGGAGGTTGTGGGTTCAATTCCAGGCTCGTCCCTTTCCTACTTTGAATTTCTATCTTAGTTCTATCTGTGTTTCACATCCTATCAAAACGATTCCTACTGTTATAACCTTCCACATAATCCCAAAACCATCCGTGGCACCTATGAGAGGTCGTAGAGTCGTAGAGTTCTCTGCATCTTTCTTAAGTAGGTGTTCAACTAACCATCCTTCCCATTCCTCAGCATTCGCAAAGACGTGGCCAGGACAGATCTCGACTATTGGAGAGTGCATTGCTTCCATCTAAGAGATAGGGTTAGTCCCAAATCAATATCTGTGGTAACGGATGACAATGATGCCACTCTCATACAATAGTCTTGGCGTGTACCACCTACGAATTTGTGCGAATTGCTCAATGCTAATGCTAATGCTAATGCTAATATTCTTCAACAATTTGGTGTTGTAGTTGTTGGTTGTGGAGGTCAGGATTCAGTTGGCTTTGATTTACTGATCGCTATGCATATTAGGTACAAGACAAAGTTTTGATATACAAAATACATAATTATCAAAACATTTTCAATATGTCTTGATTGGACATTACGCATTTTTTCCGAGGTACCCCCTGCGGCTACCAAAGGTACCCCCAGGGTATCCCCCAAGATGTACTCCAGATTGAGAACCGCTGTTCCAAGAAATCCTCCTGAGACTCAAACCAGGAATTTCATCGTGAATGTCTTCAATAATTAATTTAGGAAATTCTTCAGGGAATCCTTTCGGATACTCTTACGAAAATTCCTTCGGAAATTCTTCCACAAAATAGAGCTTCCCGGAGCAGTTCTTAGAGGAATTTTCTGCAGAATAGCTGAACCCTGAAACGAACTCCCGGATAGTTCTTGAAGAACTTTTCGGGGGAACTTTTAAAGAGATTTCTGAAGGAGTTCTTGAAGTAATTTCCGGCGGATTTTTTTAGAGAATACTTGGAGGAATTTTTGGAGGAAAAAGTAGGAGAGTGTCTAAAATAATATCCGAGATTATTGTTTTATGATATTGCTGCGAATTCCTGGAAAAAAAATTACGGAAAATCCTGAAGGTCACTTTGGATGACCACATTTTAAGGAAAGTACCCGCAGAATTCTTGAGAAATGCTGCAGGATCTTCCGGGAGAATTCCAGAGGAATTTCAAGTTTTGACGAAATTTTCGTAAGAATTTCTGGAGAATTTGCCAGATGAATTTGCAAACGAATATTGCAAGAAATTTCCGGGAGAATTTCCGAAGACAAAAATCCGGGAACAATTTTCCGAGGGAATTTTTGGATGAATTTTCGGAATAATTCCCAGGGCGTGATGGTGGCTATCAAGGGCTTCCACGTGATTTTCTGAAGAAATTCAAACGGTATTTCTGGAAAGATCTCGAAATAATGAATGAAAAGATTTTGGTGGAATGCCTGGAGTAGCTTTAGAGAGAATGTCAGGAGGAGTTTACATGGGAATTTCAAAATGGTTTTCTGGTGGAAGTTCTTGGAAAGAGATGTGGAAATTTCGAAGAGAATTCCTAAGTGAATTGCTGATGAAATTACCGAGAAAATGAAATTTCAAGAGGATCTTCCGGAGGAATTCCTGAAGAAACTTCTAGAGGAATTCTCGGAGAAACATTTGGAGATATTCCTGGAGAAACTTTCGGAGGAATTCCTGGAGGAACATCCGGATAAATTTAAGAAAATTAGTAATACATACACGAAATTGATCCACGCCGCCGCGAATCACCAGCGGCGTGACACCAAGCCACCGCCACTGGCTGAAAATGATCTATCATGCTTCACCGTCGATAAAACTTCAATCGGTGCACAGGTCTAGATAGAATATCAAGGGAAATTCTGTATGGAATTTTCGACCAAACTTCCAAGTTGTCCCAGGTACAGCCCTTGGGAGAAACCACTACTCCAGATAAACGTCGTCGAAAATCTCAGTAAAACTTCTCAGAGCAAATTTTCAAGCAAATAAATTTATCCTCATTTAAGTAATGCTGCTAATTTGTTTTTCAAGAAAAAAAAATTGTCACTGGCAAGTGGATAAAAGGAGATAAACTTTTGTAAACTGAATTAAACAGTAACAGATGTTGTCGCAAATTCCATTTTATGAATCTAATTCCCATGATGGAGTTAATTTACTCCTCCGGGAAATATTCTCCGGTACATCAGTTGAATTAATACATGGGAAAGGGTTCTAGAACTGGAACTAATTCCTTTATAGAAAATCATTCAATCATTGTTAATAATACTCTTTCGAATGATCGACTGTTTATTGTTATTTTAACTCAAAACGGCTACGCAGTCTTTAAGGATTAAAACAAGATTTATATTTGTCCGTCGTTTCGACACGGGGTTGGTGTCTTCATCAGGGGAAAAATATTATGTTTGTTCCTTGTCTAATGTTTATAATATTTTTCCCCTGATGAAGACACCAACCCCGTGTCGAAACGTTGGACAAATATAAATCTTGTTTTAATCCTTAAAGACTGCGTAGCCGTTCTGAGTTAAAAAAAAAAATTAATAATACTCTTATGCCGATACATACTCACGCATGTGCGTGTGCGAACGCTTCCAAGACAAGAGAATTCCTCTTACTGATATTCTGCTTTATGAGTGCTTGGACGCGCTCCGCATCGCTCGATGCGTCAATTTGTCATCGCCCTTCGAATATGTAATCAGCTGTTTCAGGTGTTCCTTGAACTGTTTGAAATAATAATATAATATGTGTTACTTTATTCGTTATAAGCTCACGATTGTGTTTAAATCAGATGTGAAATTATTATGCAGCATATGAAGGGCCCCACACATGTGCCATGATCAAAGCATATTCAATTTTTAACTAAAATCATACAGAAAATTGAACGAATTTTTTTTGTTGGTGTACGTACTATCAAGGTAAAATGTACGTACAATCAAGAGTAGGTATTATCGAGGGTACGTATTATCTTGGGTACGTACTATGGTATGCCTGTATCGATTTATGACTAATACAAATATTTGGGTCCTTAAAGGTTAAATCTGTATATTGTTCACAACTATCGGTCAGTACATCTGCGCTTATTCACACCGTTGAAACACTCGACCCCAGACGACGTCCGATAGCGTGGAAAAGCCCACGCTCCAAAGCGAATGCGAAGAATGCAGCAACGGTGCCAGCCATCAGCAGCAAAAATATGGGAGACGCTCCCTCTAGAGTGACGCTAGAGACCACACTTGTAACTAGACACTCGGGTTTCTTGGTAATCCACAACTCGGCAAACCGATTGAAAACTCCCACTTCACGTAGCCGGGCTAGTCTGTAAAAGTAGAATTGCTGACCATCAATTAGTAATTGGATTTTGTGGTTTCATCCTAACCTGATGTTAAACAACTTGCGGAAGGGAGAGTCTTTCCTAATTAGAAATCCTACCCACTGTGGGGGCATCACTTCAATCTCGTTAAGGTCACACATTTCGCTAAAATCATACGAATTGCGAATGGTATTGTAGGCAACCATTCTATCACAGTGGTAAGCATGGGTTGCAGCTCGGACCTTTTCTATGCCTTGAATAGGACTCATATGCAAATTTTCAGCGAGAGGTTTCTTCTCCATTAAGTTGTGCACGTCAGAGTGATTCGATCTCTGGAGTTGTAATAACTTGTAACATTACCAAGTAGAAAAAATTAATAAGAACTTACCATGAAGAAATCCTCCGCCTCCACGGTGCCATCAACACCAATTATCATTTGACTATCAGCCAGCTGTGTCAAGGTCCTAATATTGGACATCTGTGGTCCCTGCATCAGAATGGAGAAAAAGCCAGAACTGTAATAGTTGAACACCACAATCGAACAAACGAAAAGCATCATCTGTGACAGGCGACCCGGTGAGCTCCGATTGATGAATTCATATCCTTCCTGGCAAAAGTTGGCCAACGATTCCGTACACATGGTAAACAAAGAATAATGCTCGTGGTACTCGCCATCCCGCTCCAGCTGTTCCTCTACCACGAAGTTGATCTTCACGGCAATGGCTCCCAGCACGATGGTCAACGCAACTGTGATCCACGTTTCCATGGCAAATGGCTGCGTGAAAACATTATTCGTGAGGCTTTTGCTCACTGGTGTTCGGAAAATGAAGGTGGATCTGCAAAAGAATGAGCCTCACTATTATAAACATGAAACATAAAGCGACGATAAAATAATAATAGCGAATCATGCTCAACCCTAGAATGGAAGATATAGGGTTGAGCGCCAATAAGTTCTCATGCAACACTCATATGTGGTAACAATTTGAAGGGTGTCTATACTTATAAGCCATGAAGTTCTGCAGGCACGTCAATTCATTCGCATCAAGGCTCATCACTCCGGAAACAAATACATCCATTTGTTTATCTCTAACAGTCTCAAAATTGCTTTTCACTGATTCATTTCCCTGATTTTGACCAAAGTTATCGAACTCAAGTCTGAAAAAATCACAAGAGTTTGAAAAGTGAATACTAAGAACAAATCCAGTACCGGAAGTTTAGATTAGCTTCGAGTGCCCTGATCAACATGTACCCTATACGGGCAGCGACATCCATTTCAGGCTGTTTGTACGATTCAAAGAACTCTACAATTTGTCCAACAATGCTACTCGTAGATGGAAACAACTGCGATTCTATTGCAATCTTTAAAGTAATATCGGACAGATTGCCGCGTCTCTGGTACTTCGTATTATTACCAAGCATACTATCCTCAAAGGCAACATGTCCTTCCGTACCAACAAGAATTTTCCGATCAAACGATATCTGGAGGTTACCTCCGTGAGGTCGTCCGTTGTTGAATATGTCGTACAGGCTTAAACTATCATCGATTTCCTTCGAGAGTATTTTGATTTCAGCATCCACAAATATATTCAGATCTTCCATTTCTAGTAGCACTGAACCATTAATATGTCTATCAAGCATTATCCAAGATGTCGACGATGTAAAACATCGTCTATCAGCGCACTTTTCCAAAAAAAGTTTATAAATTAATTTAAAAAAAGATTAAGAACAATTAATAGAATACTACCTCAACCATCAGTGGTTTACTCATTGGACATCCATATTCCAAGAAAACACCCAGATTCGTTGGCTGCCTCCTGTAAATCTGATTTGCTACATGCACCACATCCAACGTCCCATCATTCAGATCAACAAATTGGACGAATTTCGCCACACTGGACAAATTGGCAATCAAGTATTGATTATCTGCAACATACAGACCCAAACAATATGAATATTCCGTTCAGTTCCTTAACATCTTGATACATATCAGAGCTCTATGTAATAGCCTCAATTGAAATGCCATTAACCTGTCGAGCTCCAGCAGTTGAAGATAGTGACATAATTGAGCCGCGTCGCAACCGAGAAGTAGCTCATCAAGAAGTTGATAACGAAACTGGGTTCAAATAGAACTGACATTATGCACTGGCGGAAGTGTAGTAGTCGAATTGATGCACTTTTCTTTTGAACCAAGTTTATATCCTAATCGAGATTGAGACGTGGGTTTTAGCGACGTGAATTAGTTATGTGGAACGATATGTAAAGTACGACAGGTTAAGCATTGTTTGATTGCGTAAATTGCCTAATTGCACTTAAATAGTTTATATTTGTTTCATCTCCTTTCATCTGGAAGGCCATCTTCTTTGACAACAATCATCGTTTCGAAGTCGACGATACTCCGACTGCGTGTCTACTTAGTGCGTGGATGTAGGCCACCATTTCCAGATTTCCCAGAGAAGAGTTATTGTTATCGATCCAGTCGATTCCCTGGAACATTCAAGAGATCGGGCTCAAGAAAGAAAGTACGCGGAGTATGAACTAAAAGTTCATTCTTTCGTCCACACGGAAGTCGGCTATTCCATCCTGGTACTGTTGTGAAACAAATTTATTTATTTATTCAGGAGCAGGGAAAGTTCTTTTTTTGAATTAAATAATTAAATAAATAATAATATAATAATTAAAGTTTTAAAATGAAGCTCTTTAATTTATTAAACTTTTACTCCAGAGAGCGCAAAAGCTCCTCATCTTCTCTACCAACAAAATAATACATTTCTCATGTCAGAATTACCTTATATCTAAAAATATCGTAAACGGAACAGTAAACGGAAAATATTTTTCTTGATGGGGTAACGAGGTAGTGGAGGTATTAGTAGGTCAAGAAAAGAAGATTTTTTTTAAATTCATAATTATGGGACATTTAATGTTTTGATACTTTAACCAATAGATAAACTAATAAATTTGTTTACAAAAATAAAATTGGTGTCATTTAACATCAACAACTTCCAAATATCGCTTGTATAACTTATAGTACACTGTTCCTTTAGTGGCGGTAAAAATTAATTTTGGTTCTCATAGTGATGCTATCCATTAATTTCTTATGAGACTCGCCACTATTGGTGCAGTTGCACCACTATAGGTGCAAGGGAGTCAATTTTATTAAGGAAAATCGTTGTTTTCAATAGTTTTCCAAGCTGAATCTTAGGATAAATTGTATTTGACAGGATATTTAAAGCACGACGCATCAACTGAAACCATCGTAAAGTGTATAATTATGAAAAATCTCATTAAAACCCCACTATCTCCACTATTGGTGGTACCTCCACTAATGGTACGGTTACCCTAGTATACCTAGACAAATTAAAATCAAAAATATTGAAACACAGATTCGACACATGCCCAATAAAGAAGAGATAAGGCCATAGTAAGTCTTTGTAGCCGGTATGTTTGCCCAATTCTCGGGTACTTATTCAAAGGGACGTATGTGATTTTGTAAACAAAGATTCAAACGTCGATTTGTCCAATCTGATAGCACTACCACGCAAACCATCACCACAGACAGGTAGGGGAAGCCTTCGGCTACCTGTTGATGGTGTTGGTTTGCGTGGGAGTGCCATCAGATTGGACAAATCGACGTTTGAATCTTTGTTTACAAAATCACATACGTCCTTCTGAATAAGTACCCGAAAATTTCTTCAATTGCTTTACAGTGACAAGGCACACGAAAATGGCTACAATACTAAAGCTATGTCCATTTAGAATCCGGAATAATAAAATCAACTGTATCTCGGTAACGGATTGACGTACAAATAAGGTTAATACATTAAAAACAAGGGTAATTAACTGTACTTAAAGGAAAAAATATTGATACAAATCATTTCTTCTTGTTTCTAGTGAAAATTCGCACCTTCTTCTTTATTCGTCTCATTTAAAGTTGCACACCTCCGGAGTCAACTTCCATGGCACATTTGTTCCACATGTTGGTCATCTGAGTCGCGTCCCGAGCTGTTCTTCCACTTTTCTTGAGCTTCCGCTTCATTACCGCCCAAAATGTCTCGATGGGCTGGAGCTGTGGGCAGTTGCGTGGATTGAGGTTTTTTTTCGATGAAATCTTCGTAATTACCGCCTTACCCCTGGATGACTTCCCGGCTGTAGTGGCAACTCGCCAAATCTGGCCAAAACTTCACGGGACCTTTATGGACTTTATGGAAGGTAGACCGCGGTTTTTGAGACATTCCTTCTTGTACAGCTTCGAGTCCATCGTCTTATTCGTCACAAACACTTAGGTCTTTGCTCCACAGCTGCATATTCCTTGCCAAAATCATCTTCGCAGGAACTACTCCTCGTGCCGTCGCCATGTCTGGCTGCCTGATGACGACTGACAACTTGTTCTTTTTCTTTTTTTAACTATCATTTATTTGGAAGGCTCATTTGACGTAAAGCGTTACGGAGCCGGAATCATGTTTTTTGATGTAGGACTTACGTCTTTCTTTACTATACTGGGTGTCATTTAGATTTTTGGAAATCGAGAGCGTAACGCTGAGAGGGAAAATTTCGAACGTTACTAGCGCCTTTATCTTTCGATGGATTTTTAAGATTCATATATCAATCTACTCGGACACACTCCAGCAATTCGCCAACTTCGTTGAAACTTAAGATTTTTAACGATAAGCTATTGAAAATTTCAATTCTTGTCAATGCCAATAATAATTTCATATATAATCAATCTCGTGCATTCCTAACACGGACATCAGAATGCATTGCCACGTGCCTTCGGATCCACCGGAAAATTTTCTTTGTGTATAAAAGCAGCTGTGCCTTCCGTGTGCTAGTCATTACATTACAGTTTGTGACAGCAGCGCGTACGGACGAGCTTTTTGTTTGCGCATATTTTTCTCGTTCGTTTGCATGCTTACGTACACAGCATGAAGTCCCCAGCGGGAGAGCTGCCGGTGGGTCTGCAAGTATGCATGAAAAAAGAGGACGAATTTATTTGTCAATCTTCGCTTGATGATGGTCGGATGCAGTGGTGTCGGTTGCGATGGTTGCGATCGATGCAATCGCCCATCGCATCGCTCGGATTTCACGGCTAATGGCCGATGATGGCTGAGGCTGCGATGGCAGCGGTGGTGGATGAAGAAGAATAAAATTAGCCCAGAGATTGGTCTGTTCATCCAGTGAAAGTTATTGATTTCATAATCCACATCATCCTGGGATAAGAACGAGTCATGACATATGACTGACCATATGTTAAGTTGTGGTTGGTACTAAACTACACGTACATTCAAACAGGGTTGTACTATAACAGTTCTGATTCCCCAGCAAAAACGAAGCAACGAAATTGGTGCTGTATTTCTTTGTTTGGCGATAAGATGAATATATGTTCAATGAGATGGAAAACGGGACAGTTCCCATTAAAAAGCACATTTTTCCCAAGCCTGAAAATTTTAATAATAGAATTTTTAAACTTTAAACTAAGAAATCTATAAATGCCCTACATTTGCTAGAGTAAATTAGGGCTGAATAGTTAGAAACAAAGCAATTCTGATTATGTATTTAATAATTAGTTTTATTTCCAAAAGTTTTGAATAAACAAATTGCTAATAATTCTACATAGCATACGTTTATACAAGTCCTACGTCTTCTCGCGGTTATGTTTCAAACATTAACCATTGCTCGTTTTTTAATACAGTTTTTCATGATTCTTATACGATAATGTTAGTTTTGGGTAACCGAAAGACTCGCGGTTTGGTCGAGGTTAGGGAATACAATTATACAATAGGAAAGGAAGGGAATTTAGGGTGCTTAATTATTTACAATGCTGATGTTCAGGCAGTTGAAATCCTTGGCAATGTTTCACATCTGTAACGAGACAAACAATTTTTTGGGAGACAGCAACGGGAGGAAGACATACGAATTGGGTTTAACGGAAGACAACAGGAGGAAGATATTCGTAAGGGATTACGACAGCAAAAGGGATGGATGGACGACGATTATAATCTAACATCAGCAACTTTCAAAAACTGGTGGACAAGGGACATGTATTAGAGATCAAGACCCGCCAACACCTCCCTAATAGGCTTTGGCTGCTTTCCTCGGACTCGAAGATGTTCAGTTAGCGCAGATCTGGGGCCACGATGCTCCTCGCACGCCCACATGACATGGTAAATGTCCTGATAATCTGCGCTGCAAACACAGAGATTGCCTTCTGAGTGCCCCACTCGAAAAAGATGTGCATTTAAAGAGTAGTGATTGGACATTATACGATATATGGTTCGAATGAAGTCTCGTCCCAATTTCAATTTTTTGAACCATGGCCGCTTCGACACCTGTTGACGAATTGAATACAGCCATCTACCCATCTCCCCATCTGTCCATTTTTGTTGCCAGCTGATCAAGGTTTGCTGACGAACTAATGAGAAAAATTCATCGAAGGTGATTTGCCGATCGTAAATATCACCTTCCATATGGCCCACCTTAGCCAGAGAGTTCGCTTTCTCATTTCCCGGGATCGAGCAAGGAGAAGGTACCCAAGCCATGGTGATTCTGTAAGACCTTTGTGATAAAGCACTCAAAGCTTTCCGTATTCCATTCATAAGATACGCTTTGTGCTTAGCCGGTTTCATTGACCGAAAAGCCTTCAAGGAACTTAGACTGTCGGTGAAGATGAAAAAGTGGTCAGGAGGTAGAGATGCGATTTGCTCGAGTGAGTAGTGTATAGCTGCTAGCTCAGCAGTATACACGGAACAAGGCTCTTTGATCTTAAAGTAGGCGCTATGAAAAACGTTGAAAACACCGAAACCAGTGGAGTCATCAATTGTTGACCCGTCTGTGAAAAAGCTTTTCTCCTCACTGGCGTGCCCGTATTTGCTTGCAAATAATGGAGCTCCGCACGCAGGAAGTCTGGTATTCCATGAACCTCCTGCTTCATGGACAGATCAAAAATTACAGAGGAACTGAAGGAGTCTAAGAAGCTAGCACGATTGGTATCTACCGAACAACGCAGTCATCCGCAAGCTGTCTTAACGAGCAAAAGCCCCCTTAATGTCCAAAAACACTGAGCCCAATTGCTCTTTTTTAGCGAAAATAAGCTGAATTTCTGAAGAAAGCAACGCAAGACAGTCGTTCGTTCCCTTGCCCCTGCGGAAACCAAATTGTGTATCTGACAACAACCTCTTCGATTCAACCCATTTGTCTAGCCGGAAGAGAACAGCTTCCGAAGACGATACGAGTTACAATCCGACGCGGGTTTTCCGGGCTTCTGGATGGCTATCACCATCACTTGTCTCCAACTGATTGAACAAGCTCAATAAGCGCCTCTTCGCGACGTCTAGGAGGTTTTTGAGTAAATTAAACTTGATTCTATCCATCCCAGGAGCGGAATTGTTACACGAAAGGAGAGCAAGCGAGAATTCAATCATCATAAAGGGGCGATCCATATCATCCCTGTTAGCAAAAGTATCGCTTGACTCTTGCTTCACCGGCACCGAATCCGGACAAACTTTCTTTGCGAAGTCGAGTTTCCACCGCGACGAGCTTTCTCGATCTTCGTTTACGGACGACACGTTGCGCATTCTTCTTCCGACGCACATAGGGGTATTTTGCCAATCTAGCCGGAATAAACTATTTTATTTGTTGAAACCACTCAAATTACTTTGTTTTTGGGTTATTGTGATATAAAACAGTTTTCAGGATAACATGACCTTCATTTGCACCGAGCTTGCTTTTTACGCGGTTGATTTTCATCAATTGTTCGGTCACCTGAAAATCCACGACTTTTTCAATTTCACCTAATTTTTTCATGATATTGTGTAGATTTTTTCGAGTGATAACCGTAAAGCTTTATTTGTTCCAAATTCCGAAAACAACCAGAAACAAATTGCGTAAAAAGCAATCCCAGTACACCGTATAATAAATATATGACTGTATGTAGAATCCGATCAAAATGCTAGTTGATGATGGTGCAGATTTTCCACGTGCGTGGGTCAGTGAGTAAGTTAGTAATTGAGTGAGTAAGTAAGTGACTGAGCAAGTGAGTGAGCGGATGAATTAGTGAGTGAGCAAGTAAGTGAGTAAGCGAACAAGTGATGGGAAGATTATCGTTCATTAGAGTAATAATAAATGAGTAAACGAACGCGATAAACCAAAAAATGAAGATATAATCGTATGAGAGAATGAGTGACTGCTTAAGTGAGTGAGTGAGTAATCGAGTGAGTAAATGAGTGAGTGAGTAAGTGAGCGTGTGAGTATATGAGAGAGTGAGTAAGTGGGGGGCAGCAGGGACTTTGTCCAAGGGCTTGACGACCCCTCCCCATGGCCACTGCGAGTTAGACCGGGACCATCGTCCCTAACCCCTAATCCCAAGGCGTCAAGCGACCCGTGCCGAGGGGATGCATGGCCAGGGGGGGAAATAATAAGCTAGGCCTTTAACGGAGCCTGTGGGGTACCTGGGCAACCCCCACAGTAATTGTCCCTTACCGCGTCATGCTGGGCTCTGGCGTGGTGGACCTCTTTTCCCGAGCAACTCGTGGGATCAAAATGGAAAACCAAGACAATTCTTCAACTAGTGGTAGTAGTGTAGGCGACAACCCCTTCGCAAGAGGTGGGTTGTTCAGGTCTCCGCCTAGGAGGCCAGAGGCAATAGTCGGCAGCTCAGTGCGCAGCGCCAGCGTGGGTCACTTAACCTTAATCTCGGCTAAAAAAAAACGCCGGTAGAGGTTATTGACGGCCCATGGCTTGTGGAGGCGATGAACCGCAAACGCGATGGGCTCTCGGCCTTCGAGGTGGCGACGGAACAGCTGGACGCCATCATCGACTTTGCGTCATCGAAGCATAATATCAGTAAGGACCTCAAGAGGAGCTTGCAGAAACTTCGAAAGTCGATGTTGGACGCCAAGCTGGAAACGGCGGTCGGGACGGCCAAGTTCGAACCCGTGAAATCCATGGAGTCGAGGTCTACCCAGACTGAGGCCCAAGAATTCGCGGATTTGGGCAAGGTCGAATCGACCGAGGGCGTGCCAGCGAAGACGGTGGTGCCAAAGTCTACCAAGACTGAGGCTCAAGTATTCGCAGGCACGTCGGGGGTGGCTGCTACAAAGGAGCAGACACAAAAACGGGGGAGACAGTCTCCAGGGGATGAGCTCCCTGGGGGCCGCCCCAAAACGCGGAGGGTTACTACCCCGAACAAGGGTAGTGGGGCTGGGAAGCTGAACCCCGGCCAGGTACCTCCAAAACCCGGGGAGGAAGGACCTGGAAAGGTCCGTCCACCCAGGAAAGACGGTGGTAAGGGGTTACGGCAGGCTGAGAGCTCTCAGCCGCCCCAATCCAGGGAAATATAGGGGGATGACGCCTCCTGGACCCTGGTCAAGAACAAGCGGAAACCGAAGACGTCAAGGGCCGAAAAGAAGGCCCAGGCGAATGAGGGTAGCAAGAAGTCTAGGGTAGGCGCCAATCGCTCCAGGGGCGATGCCCTAGTCATCAAAACGGACGAGGCTAAGTACTCGGACGTCTTGAAGGCGATGAGGAGTGACGTCAAGCTCGGTGAACTCGGCGCCGACGTACGTCGAATAAGACGTACTCGGATGGGCGAGATGATCCTCGAGCTAAAGCGGGGCGTCTCGCAAAGGGCGCCGCTTACAAGAAGTTAGCGGAGGAAGTCCTAGGCGAGACGGTCAAGGTGAGGGCACTCACGACGGAGGTGAATCTAAGGGTTAAAGACCTGGACGAGATCACCGAAGTCGAAGAGCTCGTCACGGCACTGCGGCGACAGTGCGAAGTGGAGGCGTCCACCGCAGCCGTTCGGCTACGGAAAGGTCCGGCAGGGACACAGGTAGCATTGGTTCGGCTACCTGCAGCGGACGCCTCAAGGTAGTCAAGTTAGGGAGCGTCAAGGTGGGGGTGAATTGGTCGGTATGCCCTGTGGGCATATATGAGCAACCAGAAGTTTGCTTCAAGTGCCTGGAACCGGGGCACAAGCAATGGGACTGCAAAGGCCCTGACAGAAGCAAGCTCTGTCGACGCTGCGGATTGGAGGGACATAAGGCACAATGTTGCACGAATCCTCCCAACTGTTTGATCTGTTCCAGCAAAGCTGCGAACAGCAAGCACTCCATGGGGGGTTCGAAGTGCCCGGCGTTTAAGCGTGCTGCAAAATCACAGTGCAGGTAACGCAGCTAAACCTGAACCACTGTGATGCAGCCCAGCAACTACTGTGTCAGACAGTTGCTGAATGGGGGACGGATATCGCCATCATAGCAGATCCTTACCGGGTACCCGCCAGGAACGGTAATTGGGTCACCGATGGGTCTAAAATGGCGGCGATATGGACGACGGGGAAATACCCAGTCCAAGAGTTGGTGTCTTCGACACACGAGGGCTTCGTCATTGCCAAAATCAACGGGGTCTTCTTCTGCAGCTGCTATGCGCCTCCTCGATGGTCGATCGAGCAGTTCGGTCGAATGCTAGATTGTTTGACGGCTAACTTGATGAGGAGTAGGCCGGTGGTGATAGCAGGGGACTTCAACGCTTGGGCCGTGGAATGGGGAAGCCGATCCACGAATCAACGGGGGCAGGTCCTGCTGGAATCACTTGCCATGTTGGATGTGGACTTGGCTAATGGCGGTACCAAAGGTACGGAACGAGACCGAGTCGATTATCGACGTTACGTTCTGGAGCCCTGGCTAAACGAGTAGTTCGAACTGGAAGGTAGATGATTGCTACACTCACAGCGACCACCTGGCGGTTCGCTACAGTATCGACTATACGACCAGCATTCAGCGGACGGAAGAAGGGGCGAGGCCTAGTCCTCGTATGTGGAAGACATCATACTTCGACGACGAGGTGTTTAAGGAAGCGCTCCGCCGCGAGCACAATACTCTCGGTCTGAGCGGCGAGCAGCTGGTAACAGTACTCTCGCGTGCATGCGATGCCACCATGCCTAGGAAAGTCCACCCTAGGAATGGGAGACCACCGGCTTACTGGTGGACTCAAGCAATTGCGAACCTGCGCCGCGCCTGCCTACGGGCAAGGAGGCGGATGCAGCGAGCACGCACAGAAGAGGAGCGTGTTGAACGACGGGTGGCGTTCGTGGCTGCTAGAGCCGCTCTGAAGACTGAGATTAGATCAAGCAAAAAAGCCTGCTTCGAGGGCCTGTGTCAAAGTGCCAACGCGAATCCATGGGGTGACGCCTATAGGGTCGTAATGGCCAAGACACGTGGGGCGATGTCCCCTACAGAGCGGTCTCCAGAGATGCTGCAGAGGATCATCGCGGGGCTCTTCCCACGTCACGACCCAAGTCCCTGGCCTCCCTTTGTGGAGCTGCCACGGGCCAGGGTGGCCGACGAGGGAAGAGTAACGGTGGCGGAACTTGCGGGGATTGCACAGTCCCTTAGTGTAGGTAAGGCGCCAGGACCGGATGGTATTCCGAACCTGGCCATCAAAGCGGCCATTTCCGAGGCTCCCGAGATGTTCAGATCTGTTATGCAGAGATGCCTGGACGAGGAGTCTTCCTGAAGCATGGAAAAGGCAGAGCTTGGTCCTATTGCCAAAAGCGGGAAAACCACCGGGATCCGTCGGCATATAGACCAATATGCCTGCTTGACACGGCAGGGAAGGTGCTCGAGAAGATCATCCTCAACAGGTTGTTGATACGCACGGAGGGTGCGGATGGTCTATCGAGCAACCAGTTTGGCTTCCGAAAGGGTAAGTCGACCGTAGACGCTATCTTGTCGGTTACCAAATCCGCGGAGATAGCTATCCAGCGTAAGAGGGGAGTTCGCTATTGTGCAGTAGTGACTCTCGACGTGAGGAATGCTTTCAATAGTGCCAGTTGGGCAGCTATTGCAGATGCGCTCCTGCGTCTTGGAATTCCCGAGTACCTGTACAAGATTCTCGGAAGCTACTTCCAGAATCGAGTACTGGTATACGACACGGAGGCGGGTCGGAAGTGCGTTGACATAACCTCAGGGGTTCCGCAAGGTTCCATACTGGGTCCGGTGTTATGAAACGTCATGTACGACGGTGTCTTGAGGTTGAAGTTCCCGGTGGGCGTGGCAATCGTCGGCTTTGCTGACGATATTACGCTGGAGGTCTACGGCGAATCGATCGAAGAGGTGGAATTGACTGCAGCCCACTCGATCGCAATTGTGGAGGAGTGGATGAGTTCCAGGAAGTTAGAACTGGCTCACCACAAGACTGAGGTGGTTGTTGTTAACAACCGAAAGTCGGAGCAACAAGCGGTGATAAGGGCAGGCAACTGCACAGTCACCTCTGAACGCTCCATCAAACTCATGGGGGTAATGATCAACGATAAGCTCACCTTTGGTAGCCACGTCAATTACGCCTGCAAGCGTGCCTCCACAGCTATAGCGGCATTGTCCCGGATGATGTCCAATAGCTCTGCGGTTTATGCCAGCAAGCGCAAGCTTCTGGCTAGCGTTGCTCTGTCCATACTGAGGTATGGGGGGCCCTGCGTATTAACTGCTACAGAACGAAGTTAGAAAGTACGTATAGGCTCATGTGCCTAAGAGTTGCGAGCGCGTACCGTACCGTGTCGCACGATGCACTTTGCGTCATCACCGGTATGATGCCTATCGACATAGTTATCGGTGAAGACATAGAGTGCTTCGAAATGCGCGGCACGAGAGGCATCCGTAGGACTGTCAGGGTTGGCCTCAATGGTCAAATGGCAGCGTGCGTGGGACAGTTCCACTAAGGATAGATGGACACATAGGTTGATACCGGAGATAGGTACGTGGGTCAAGAGGCGCCATGGAAATCACTTTCCACCTGACTCCAGGTCCCACAGGCCATGGTTGCTTCCAGACAGTACCTACACCGGTTCGGACACTCGGCCTCGCCCGAGTGTCCGGTGTGCGTAGGTTTAGAGGAAACGGCGGAACACGTGTTGTTCGTGTGCCCGCGTTTCGCACAATGCGCGACCACATGCTTGCCACATGTGGTCTGGACACTACCCCGGACAACCTAGTCCGGAGGATGTGTAAAGATGAAGTTGGCTGGAACGCCGTTTTATCGGCTATCGTCCAAATCGTCTCTGAGCTACACAGAAGGTGGCGCGTGGACTCGAGGGATGGCTAGTTCAGGCGCAAATAAGAGGTGGTCCAAGGGTTCGGAGTCGGCTTCATGGGTCATACCGGTGCCCTGTGGTCGAACTCGATCCTTTTATCGAACAAGTGGCCGCGTGAAGAACAACATGGTATCGTCGCTTTCGCGGCGTCGGTCAACCGGGCGGGTTCCGAGCCCGAGGACGGAAAGGGGTCCTCGTCAAGGCTGGGGCAGGCGTAGGCACCGCGTCGGCAAGTCCTCTGTGTGCTGGCGAATAGGCCCTATCGCAGAAAGGTCAATTTGGGGTGCACGCGGCATCATCATTCTTGATACCAGTCGTGCAGAGGGAAGCAGGCGCGAAGTCGACCCTGCCCACCTTCCGAGGACATAGGGCGTGGTAAGGCCACCTGAAAAAGCCGGCAAATGCGCTGGCACGACACCATGATGTTCTTCTAAAAAAGCGAGTCACGATGTTCGATGCTGCAAGGACACGCAGCTAACCTCGAGGGTGCGTTATGCACTGGCCCCCCTTTGAAGCATTACTTTCTGGTTGTACCGAAGGGACGATGGGCTTGGCGGCAATGGAAACGGTTTAGCTGGTCGGGGATGCAGTCCTGCCTCCCTCATTGGAGGTGACCACTAACCCAGCACTTCCTGGTCAACCCAGGATGTCTGTTGAGCAGATTCCCCCTCCATTGTTTAGGAAGGAAAAAAAAAAAGAGTGAGTAAGTGAGTGAATGGGCAAGAAATTAAAAGTAAGTGAGTGAATAAGTAAGTGAGTAAATGAGTGAGTCAGTAAGTGAGCGGGTAAGTTAATGAGTGAGTGAGTAAGTGAGTGTATAAGTAAGTAAGTTAGTAAGAGAGTAAGTGAGTGAATAAGTAAGTGAGTTTGTAATTAACCCAATGAATAAGTAAGTGAGTGAAGAGTTAATCAGATGATGAAGAGAGCTTGAGAGTGAGAAAAATTTAATGAACAAGGAGAACGAGGGATTTAGTAAGTTAGTAAAAGAACTAGTTAATCAATTAGTGAGGAAGTAAACGTGTGAAGCCGTGAGTGACTGATTGGGTAAGCGAGCGAATGTATAAGTGAATAAGTGAGTGAATGAGTGAGAAGTGAGTATGCGAGAGAACAAATTTATGATTATTTGAGTAAGAATAAAAAGACGGACGAATTAACGGCGGACGGCGCGTCTTAACGCACGGCTAAGGAGGGCCCCAAGGGGGATTGTATTATATTGTATTATAAATCCTGTTGAGGCCTCAAGTTATCGCCCAATCAGTTCGCTTTCTTCAATAAGCAAACCATTTGAGAAAATATTTTAAATAGAATTATGTTTCATATAAATGACGATTCTATTTTTGCTGATGAGCAATTTGGTTTTCGCCATGGGCATTCAACCGATCAACAAATATGAAGGATATTCGACTGGTATTGCTCTTCTTGACATACTGAAAGCATTTGACAGTATTTGGCATGAAGGTTTGATTGCAAAATTGATCAATTTTAATTTTTGCTCTGTACATTATTCAACTGATCCAAAATTATTTATTTTACCTCTGACTTACATGATTTACCACCAGGGTGACACAAATCCCAATTTGCAGATGACACGGGCCTTTCCGCCAAAGGGCGAAGCCTTCGTGTCACTTGTAGTAGTTTGCAAAAAAAATGGATATTTTCTCCACTTACTTGCAAAAATGGAAAATATCCCCAATGCTTCCAAAAGTCAGCTTATAATTTTCCCACATAAGCCGAGAGCTTCTTATTTGAAACCTTCTAGCAGAAATATTGTCACTATGAATGGGGTTCCAAATAACTGGTCTAGCGAAGCTAAATATTTAGGACTTCTGCTGGATCAAAAATTAACTTTTAAAAGTCACATTGAAGGCCTTCAAGCCAAATGTGACAAATATATTAAGTGTCTATATCCACAAACAAAAAATCAAAACTTTGTCTTAAGAACAAACTTTTGATTGACAAACAATTTTTTAGACCTGCCATGTTGTATGCTGTGCCAATATGGACTAGTTGCTGCAATACCAGAAAGAAGGCCCTTCAGAGGATTCAAAATAAAATTTTAAAAATGATTCTGAGGTTGCCTTCGTGGTATAGTACCAATGAACTTCATAGAATTTTTAATATTGAGACATTGCAACAAATGTCCAACAAAATAATGTCCAAATTTAGACAAAAATCGTTTATTAATGGATATAGACACTTAATAGGGTAAATGAAGTGGCGGAACTAAGCACTTTCCCTCACTGGTTTAGCTCTTAAAACTGATACATATTTTGTTTTGCTTACCTTGTAAGTGTATCCAAAAGCTATTGGACTTACTTTTCTTGCAGTCGGAAAACCATCGCAACAATTTTCATAATTGTGCTCTAAAATTAAACCACCAATGGTACAGTGTTCCAATAGTTGCGGTATTTTTTAATTTGTGTTCCTATAGTTGCGAATCCCATTGTTTTTCTATGGGACTCGCAACTATGGGAGCACTACCGCAACTATTGGCGCAAAGACGGAAACATTTTAAAGTGTTTTAATGATAATTACCTATTTTGGATGAATACCGTGGTTGTTTCTCTTTGAAAAGTGTGTTGATATGTCATGCAAACGATAGATCATTGCGATTAATTCGTAGATTTGACAAAACATGGATTACCGCAACTATTAGTACACCCACAACTATCGGATCAATTGTGCCGTATATTTGTTACATTTAACTTGAATGCCTTCAATGTGATTTTTAAAATTTATTTTTTGATCTAGCGGAAGTCCTAAATATAGTCATTTTCTTTATTAACTAAAAATGATACAATAAGCTGGATTTTTGTTATTTTATATCTTTGACATACAGATTATAAGCTTTTTTTTTAAAGATCCATAGACCGAGTTCAGTACTATTGCATTTTATTCTACCACTGTAATCTTTACGGATACATTTTTACAAGATTTTTATAGATCCATGGAATGCAGTTAAATTGAAATGGTTGTTAAAGTTATCAAATTTCAATAACAAATCAATACCTTAAAAATAACTTTAAACAAAAATTATTACCAGAGCTGAAGAGTCTTGTGGCCAAACACTTGATTTGGGAAGATATTTAAAAACACGAAAAAAAACAAAAAAAAGAATAAAAGTCCAACCCACATTGAACATTGCACATGAAATGTTTTTGTAGGCTTCAGAAAGTTTTTGATTTATTATTTCAATAGCTTGTAATTTGTTATCTCTACAGTTTTTTTTGTTATTTTCTGTCCATCAGTTCCAGAACAACAAATGGCTTGAATGTGAACATATATAAGATCTATATCAAGTGGCGCAGCATCATATTAAATCCTTTAAACATATACTCCCCGTAAATTCACAACAGTTCCATGTTTGCTTGATTTCCTATCTACATGGGACTGTTATGCATTTATAGGCAGAATAGGTTGTATAGAAATAATTATAAATATCTTTGATTTACAGGAACTTCTTTTTCACTTTTCCATCCGCAGTGATCTTTTCGAAGGTTTTATCCATGAACGCCCTGGAAGAATGTTCAGAAATCAACCGCGCCAAAATTTCTGCTCCGAAAACCACTGCCGATAGGAACAACCCGAAACCAAGTAGGACAAATATCGGCAAAGCACCGGCTATGGTCACACTGGATATAATACTTCCAGAAAAGCATTCCGGTTTCTTGGCCACCCAATAATCGGAAAACTTCTTCTTGATGCCAACCTCCAACATTCGGGTGTACTTCACTCTGAACAGCTCACGGAAGGGCGAATCTTTGCGCACCACGTGATCCACGAACTGCGTTGGCATGCTTTCTAGCTCGTTGAGGTCGCACACTTCCGTCGAGTCGAACGTATCCCGTATCAGATTGTAAGCCACATTCCGTTCGCAGTTGTAGGCGAAATCGCCTCGACGCACTCGCTGGAGGCCCACCGATGAGTTGACGAAGGTTTTATCGGTAACTTTCTTCTTGGTGAGGTAGTCCACGTCGGGGAGGTGAGACTCCTAGGAAAAGAAGAAACTTATTGAACATATTCGATATGTTGGAAAAAATAATCCATTTACGTAGAAAAAAGCCTTCTCATATGTTACGTTTTCGATACCCAACTCAATGTGACTGTTAGCGAGCTGAACCAACGATTTGATATCTGATTCCTTATGGCTTCCGATCAAATCCGACACTATTTCCGATGTGTAATAATTGTATACCATCAGGGTGCATAGCAGCATGAAAAGCTGCATTGCCCTTCCAGATAAGCTTTCCGGCATGTATTGAGATCCTTGCTGACAGTAGTTTCCGAGAAATTCGACGATCAAGCTCATAAAAGGTGGGTTCTCCTTGGCATTAAAGTTATCTCTGAGATTGTACTCTGCGGTGAAGCTAAATTTCATGACAATGCTGCCAAGAACGATGGTCAACAAAATCATGAGCCAAACGTTGGTCGAAAATGGTCTGATGAAGGCGTTATCGGTTAGTTGAGTGCTTTCCGGAGTTTTGAAGACGAACATCAATCTGGAATGTAATAATCGTCAATTAGTTAAAAAGTACATTTTTCCAATCTCCTGTAACGTATTCTGAAGATGAATCGACCGAGTCTGATCCATTTTAATGATTGGTTTACAAACATACTCAAAAGTCATGTAACTCATAACGCTTGCCAGGTGTTCCATTCTTTTGATCTTTGTCATCAAGCCTGTTGACGAGAGATCAATCTCCCTGTTAACCAGTGCGCCAAGAATACCCCCAGTAGAATCATTGAACGTCCAGCAATCGTAGTGAATATAACGAACACTGAAATAGAAGAAGCTTATATAGTTGAAACACCACACTTCTATCTAAACAAATCTCCAACTTATAACGCAAAGTCGAATGCAAAGCTTTGATCAGTCGATGGCCGAAGCGCACGGCATGATCCATGTGACGATCCTTATCCGATTCCAGATGGGTGACAATCTGCTCTATCGAGTGGTTCAACAGAGGGAATCTCTGCGACACGGTTCCTACCCTCATCGTCAAATCCGAAAGCGTTCGACGATGTTCATATTTGGGTTTACCGTCAAATCGACTGGGACCTAAAACAGCTAGTATACGGAATAACGTCCCTATCGAGGGTTATATTCAACTGGCCGCCAAGAGGACGTCCATTGTTGTACACATCGAACAAACCATCGCTGGTGAGTACTTTGATCTCGGAATCTACGTACAGATCCACGTTCATAAGAAAGTCGAAAATGGTACCATTGGAATGGCGATCTACTATGAGCCAAAAGTTGACGTTGAAAAAACAGTGATGAAGTATGCACTAAAATAGCAACATTATTTAATGATTGCGGTTGTATGAACAATCAATAGTTTAACCATCAATATGAGTTCATCGCTTCCAGCGCATTCGAAATCCAAAACCACTCCAACGTCAGTTCGAAATTTATCCGTTATGCGATTTACGCCAAAAGCATCCTCATCCAGGTTCACTAAATCTACAAAAAATGCTGATTCGGAGGCGGCCCTTACAAAATCCTGGCTTTCTGGAATAAGAATTTATTGTTTAAAACGGAAAATATATTATTTTTTGAGAAAAAATGCAGAGAAACTACCAATTTCTAACAAAAGATAAGGAAATTATTTAGACTTTTTAGTGGAATTTCATCAAAACGGATAGTACTAACTCGTCTTATGACGAGTTCTAACATTTTCGATCACCTGCATGCTCCCAACAATGAAAAACTGTAATATAATTAAGATTGGTGACAGAAAAGTAACTGAGTATCAATTGGGTGACATGAATTGAGCCTTCCATGCTGATTTATGGCACATACAATTATAAAAAAAAACTATTGAAGTAAGATGTCTTCCACATTATAAACAAAAAACTGATCCCTCTAATCATGCAACGTCGGACATCCTTAATTGAGTAGAACATCAAACATTCAGGAGCATCAAACAGCCTTGTTTGGAAAATTGAGAACAAATTTCAGCTTGATTGACACTGATTGTATAATCATTAGTGTTTGCTTTGAATGTTCGACGTCGGAAAACATCCAAATTAACATTGACTGCCTTTCAAACGACAAAACCTTTGTTATAAGAAGCTTTTATTGCATTATGATGTCCAATATATACTGTGTCAATAAATTATCCGTACAGTGATGGCTCGGATATAAAATAATTTATAAAACATGTTTAATGAAACGTTAAATTGGTTATAAGAAAATGTGCAATGTATGTTCATGTCTTTTCAGCGTTGAAATCAAATAAACACTCTAACATTGGCGTAACTAACCCCGATGCCCAGGGGGGGGCTATAGCCCCTTCATCTATTTTCTCTATTTTGAGCTTCTTTTCAAAAATTCTCAAACAATTTAAAACCTCTTTCTATCTTAGTGGTAATGTGATGAGTATGGCCCAACCACCTAAGGCAATCACACTCATCCAAGCACGTGCTTTTCTCAAGCATGTTTTTTTCTGTTGTAGCCCACAGTGTCGAAGAGCATTTATTTACCAGCCGATGATTACTACAACGACTCAAATTGATAGCTATTGCTATTGCGACTAAGTGTTGTAGCGCTCGGCTTGGTCCCGCACACTGTGACGGATCATATTCAAACGTTTCAGGGATCCCAATGAGATTCTAATTGGAATTCTCCAAGAATTCCAACGCGAATATTCCAGGAATTCCGATGGAAATGTTCCAGGAGCTCCAACGGACATGTTTTAGAGATTCCGTCTGAAATCCTCCAGGAATTCCAACGTGAATGTTCAGGGTTTTCGTAGCAAATGTTCCAGGGATGTAGAAGAACATCGTGGTAAGATTTCTAAGCAATCTATCGACGGATCCAGAAGCAAATCGTCGAGGGACAGTAAATTAATCCTCTAAGGATTCCGTAAAGAATCCTCCAGCGATTGCGAAGGGATGTTGAAGCAAATCGTCGAGGGATTTCGAAGCAAGTCATCGAATGATTCCGAAGCAATTCATCGAGGGGTTCCGAAGTAAATCCTCGAGGGAGCCCAAACTAAATCTTCGAGGAATTCCGAAGCAAACCGTCGATGTATTCTGAAACGAATCGTCGAATGATTGCGAAACTATTCCTCGATGGATTTCAAAGCAAATCGTCAGAGGGATTCCGATCGGCGAGGGTTTCCGAAGCAAGTCATTAAGGGATTCCAAGGCAAAATGTCGAGAGACTTGGAGATTATCATGCTGCTTGGCAAGCGGAGGTCTGCTGAAAATCTTTTACTCTAGTCCGTGATGATTGACCACATATCTTTGACTGCTAACACGATTGCTTTGATTGATATTTTGGTAACTCTACGTTGTTGTTCATATCAAGCTTGGATTCATGGAGTAGGCTTTGGCCCGGCAAGACGTTTTTTTCCTCTGTCATTTTGCTCGATATTTTCTAAACATCAATTTTCGGACAACTACAGGAAGATATCAAGCCAACCACATCAAATGTTCAACTCTCACTTCAAGCGGCAACCCTAAACCAATGGATCAAGCACCAACCACAACAAAAACATCAATGACAGTGCAATGAACCAGGAATGAAGAAAAAATCACTTGCGTCTCCTTCAGTATGGGTCGAATAAGGCGTTAGGAGCAGTGGCGGTGATTCCAGTAGCGCAGTTACAAGTCGCTAGCCTTAGTCAGCGACTAGGAACTAGAACACAAGCCTCAAGCGGCTGCAGCTGTTACACAGAAGGTACTATACGGCCGCCCACCTGAAAAGTGCAGGAATAGGAATTGAAAATAAGAGTACTGGTCGTCAAGTTTGCCGTGTTATAGCTGTGAAGTGGAGTATTTCTTTGAGTATCACTGAATCACTTATTATAACTAACTGTTTTATTCTTTTTGCGTATATTTCTATCTCCTTTTTTTTAAATCGATCTGTCATGTGACTGAAGAACAGTATATTAGACTTGTTCATGTTTATAGGCCTGTCCAACGCCACACAGCTTAGACACTTCTTGTACGATATTAACAAATTTTGCAAACCATAATTGCACTTCTGTTTAGTGGATACTTAAATGCCGATTCGGATGTTTCATATGATTTGATTTATTGTACTATAGGCTGTAAGCCCGTTACCCTACTTATACATAATACACATGATTATGGTCACACATACGATTGTCCTCTTAAAATAATCTTAATCTATCACGAATTACTTATGTTATCATGTTTGTAGAAATTACATCTTGTAGTCTGTTAAATTCATGTATGAACCTGTTGGTAGACTCGTGCTGCGTATAGTTCTTTGATCTAAATGGAGGATCGAAGACTACGACGACGACGAACACAATATGTAAAGCCCACTCAATTGGATCATAGCTGTACGTAGCATAATAGACAAATTGCCGATCGTTCTATGGTTGCTCGACATTCAACCTCATCCATCGCTGGATCACCACCAAGCTTTATTTCAACATAGTTATTATTATAGTCCTTTAATACAGTTTTCGCCATTCAATATAATTCGGCCTCAGATAGCGGCAAGCCTGTTAAGACCTTGAAGTCGGAGGATATATACTGATCAGATAAAAAATTGTAGAACATGAATTTAACTAACTCATTTAGTAGATCAGTTAAATTATTCCAGGAATTGTTCATTTCAGGATCCTTTTGAATGTCCACTAGCAAAATAACATAAATTTGAAATTCACGAAATCGGAACAAAAATCATAAGAAATTTATTTCAAAATTTCCTACAATATTTATTTTGAATTTATTATATTTCAGCCGGAGACAGGCTCGTACCCATCTTTTGAAAGTTTGTGTCTTAATTTCCAACTTTGATAATTTCTTCTAGGATCTGTAAAATCCTTTTCCGAATTATAAAACAAAAAGATATCGTTGTTAACTCCAATGATAAAAATCTCAGATCTTGGAAAAATTGTATTAGGATTAAGGTACCCCGGGGCAAGTGAAAATACGGGGTAAGTGGGTACTATGGCTGCCGATAAATAGGTGAACGTTTTTAATGGTAACAATGTTCTAGGAAGATGAAGCAGAATTATCAACGAATTCGCCTGACACAAAAAAAATTGGAATCAAAACCATTTGCGGTACCATACTAATGGTATTGTTTAATCATGACTTTGAACTACTGGCAAAATCTATTACTTTTATTTTAATTCAATGGATTTCCAACTATTTTGTCGTTTCTAAATTCATCATTGATGTGGAAAGTGAATATTTTGAGCAATTAAATAATTGTGTGACATCGAAAACGATTCAAAAGTTTTGATTAAAGCCAAAATCTGCTATTTTCATTTTCCCTTGATTTTTAACATACATGGGGCAAGTGGGACATATTTGAACAACATTTTCGATAGAGCCATTTTACCTGTTTTTAGATTGTTGTCTAGTGAAAAATAACTTCAACACTCATATATCATATGAATCTGAATCAAATGTAGTTGATATCGTTGGTTTAGTTGTTAAGAAGTAGTGTACAGTTGATTTACCAAATGTGAATTTTACTTTCTGAAAATTATCTCCCTAATGGAAAAGAGCAATGGTTATAACTATGCAAAACTTTCCGTTTACAGTACAAACAATCTATTTATTCTACAATAGATCAACAGGTTTTGTTTTGTGTTTTGTTATTTTTAAACTTCGTATCAGATTAAAGGGATCATCAGATAAATAAAGTGCTTAAGACATAAGTTGGCCATTTCGTTCTATTACAAATTTACAACACCGCCTGAATTAAAACGTCCCCTTTGAAGTTTTAATTTATGTAATAATTTGTGTTAAACAGAGAAACATTCATTCGAAAAGTGAACAAAGATTTGCTTATCTCCTCCATCTTACACATTTGGTAAGAAAGTAGGCTAATGTAAAGCCAGACAACAGACAATTAAACAGTAAACCGGCTGTTGTCTTGTTTTTTATCTGCTGATATTTTAATCCCTTTCTTTTGTCAAAAACAAAAGTCGGACAATCAATAAACCCCCATCCATGATCTGAAATACTACGACTCGGAAATTACATGAACATTATATCTACATTCTTCAAATTATTTTCGTTTGCCAGTGCAGAGCAGAATAGGTCCCACTTGCCCCGTTTGAAGGGGTAAGTGGGTCCCGTAGGTAAATTTATTTATGTAACTACCAATATTTTTGTAACTGAATAAATGGCTTACAACATGCCTACACTTCAACAACGGAAGCATATAATGATGTATCCGTGGTTAATGTCCTGAAATACCCTGTTTTCTGAGTATGCCTTAGCGATTTTGCTGAACTAGCGTTTTTTTAGGTCCCACTTGCCCCGGGGTACCTTATTAAAACCTAGTCAAACTCTCACCCGTACGGAGAGTGGTTACAGGAATTATTTTTATAAACTTATTTTAATTAAATCTTTAATGCTTTCAAAAAGATAAAGAAGACTTCCTAAGTCTATTATAAATGTCTCTAATATCTATGATGTTCAACTATATTTTAGATTTTTGAATAATTTCGAACCCTAAAATATTCTTACAATTTCTTCAATTTGAGTAGAGGAATCCCTCACTTCTTCAGAATACCATGGTAGATCGAAAATCTAAGAAAACATTACTCTTATTCAATGACACTTTAAAACGGCTGAAAACTTAGCTACAGCAAACTTATACTTATATTTATATTAATACTTATAATCTCCGTAATCTTGAAAGTGCGTACGAAAAAAAAGTCATACGTTTTCGAACAAAATTTTTTTACGTTTTTTTTTGCCAGATTACGTATTTTTGGACGAGGATTCAGAATATATAAAAATCTCATTTTGCCCAAAAATGTCACATATGCAGTTTTTTAAACAAACGGTTTACATATAAGCAAACACTTTTCATATTTTGTCATTTCGTATTATGTCTAGAGAAGAAATGTATTTCAAATTATTCGTATTCTTCCATTAGATCGTATTAGATCACTGTAGAGTTATTGTCAATTTTTGTTGATTAACCAGCCCACCACAGTTCAAAATATAGTTGTGTTGTACTTATCAAAAAAATGTTTCTGAAAAAAAGGTCGTTGTACGAGAAAGGCAAAAAATTCAGAATGCATATTCATATCAATCAAAACAATTATGTCATTATTCATGATACTGCCATCCGTATTTTTATTTCATCTTTTCAGAAATCAAGAAGTCTATTTCTCGATCTTTGAACCAGAATGAAGCATATTTCCTGATCTAAACCAGAACATCTTGTGAAGAGCTATTGATTTTCTATCTCTGAAGGCATAAATCTAAAACTAGCTGGCGTTGCAGAAAGGTCCTTCCTCGTCCAGGACATGGAATTGAAACTTGGTGAGAGAATTTCATTATATATTTACCACATTATATTGAAACTATATGCTAATATACCATAAAAAAACCATCAGGGCACCCGATTGAAGCGATTTGGATAGGAAGAGTGGAATCGCCAACTTCCTATTGTTAACATCTCGTGGATAAAGGGCGGGCTCTTCTCCCCATCTATTGGGTCAATCTGGGAAACGAGGGCTAGATTATAATATTGTATGTACGAACTTTCTTCTGGAAGGAGATTCTCTATTCATCCCGTGGATTCGCATAAGTGTCTCTGCTTATGGAACCACCACACCCATTTTGGCCCTTCATACAGGAGTCTGATGAAATACAAACAGTAGTATAGTCATGATCAAATCGTTTGTCAGATATGGCCAGTGCTATCGGCAGGTGCCTTGCTACAATAGATGGTAGTATCATCATCATCATCATCATCATCTACGTTGTTGTTCATATCAAGCTTGCGTTGATGCTTTCAAATCAATTAGATATTGGCGAAAAAAGGTTGCATGAAGAAGAAAAAGTCGAAGAATGATATTTAAAAAAAAATGCGCGGTAGAGCATACGGAAATTATTTTAAAACTCTCAAAAATTCTAGGAGCAATTTAATGAAAAACGATTAGCGGTACGGGGTTGGACTCTTTTTATACTATGTGGTTTGGGGTCATTTGGCCGAATGCCGTTTGGCCGAATGTCGTTTGGCCGAATGCCATTTGGCCGAAAGGGTCATTTGGCCGAACGCCATCTGGCCGAATGCCGTTTGGCCGAATAGTTGAAATTCTCTGAATGAAAAACAAATAAAGAAGAAGGAAAGAGAAAGAAGAAAGAATCAAGGAAGAAAAAAGAAGGAAGAAGCAAGAGGGAAGAAGGAAGAATGAAGAAGGAAGAAGGAAAACGGAAAACGGAAGAGAAAGAAGAAAGAAGGAAGAAGGAAGAAGGAAAAAGGAAGAAGGAAGAAGGAAGAAGGAAGAAGGAAGAGGAAGAAAGAAGAAAGAAGAAGGAAGAAGGAAGAAGGAAGAAGGAAGAAGGAAGATGGAAGATGGAAGAAGGAAGAAGAAAAAAGAAAGGAAGAATAAAGAAGGAAGAAGGAAGAAGGCAGAAGGAAGAAGGAGAAAGGAAGAAGGAAGAAGGAGGAAGGAAGAAGGAAGAAGGAAGAAGGAAGAAGGAAGAGGGAAGAAAGAAGAAGGAAGAAGAAAGAAGGGGAAGAAGGTAGAAGGAAGAAGGAAGAAGGAAGAAGGAAAAAGGAAGAAGATAGAAGGAGAAGGAAAAAAAAGAAAGAATAAAGAAAGAAGAAGTAAGAAGGAATAAGGAAGAAGTAAGAAGGAAGAAAGAAGAAGGAAGAAGGAAGAAGAAAGAAGGAAGAAGGAAGAATATAGAAGAAGAAGAAAGAAGAAGGAAGAAGGGGAAGAATGAAGAAGGAAGAAGGAAGAAGGAAGAAGGAAGAAAGAAGAAGGAAGAAGATAAAAGAAGATAGAAGAAGAATGTAGAAGAAAGAAAGAAGAAGAAAGAAGGAAGAAGGAAGAAGAAAGAAGGAAGAAGTTAGAAGAAGGAAGAAGGAAGTAGAAAAAAGGAAACAAGAAGAAGGTAGAAGGAAGAAGGAAGAAAGAAGAAGGAAGAAGGAAGGAAGAAGAAGGAAGAAGGAAGAAAGAAGAAGGATGAAGAAAGAAGGAAGAAGGAAGAAGGAAAAAGGAAGAAGGAAGAAGCAAGAAGGAAAAAGGAAGAAGGAAGAGGGAAGAAAGAAGAAGGAAGAAGGGGAAGAAGGTAGAAGGAAGAACGAAAAAGGAAGAAGATAGAAGGAGGAAGATAGAAGGAAGAAGATAGAAGGAGAAGGAAGAAGAAAGAAAGAAAAAAGAAAGAAGAAGTAAGAAAGAATAAGGAAGAAGGAAGAAGGAAGAAAAAAGAAGGAAGAAGGAAGAAGAAAGAAGGAAGAAGGAAGAATATAGAAGAAGAAGGAAGAAGGAATAAAGAAGAGGGAAGAAGGAAGAAGGGGAAGAATGAAGAAGGAAGCCGGAAGAAGGAAGAAAGAAGAAGGAAGACGATAAAAGAAGATAGAAGAAGAAGGTAGAAGAAAGAAAGAAGAAGGAAGAAGGAAGAAGGAAGAAAGAAGAAGGAAGAAGTTAGAAGAAGAAGGAAGAAGAAAAGAGGAAGAAGGAAGTAGAAAAATGGTAACAAGAAGAAGGAAGAAGGAAGAAAGAAGGAAGAAGGAATAAGGAAGAAAGAAGAATGAAGAAGGAAGAAGGAAGAAGGAAGAAGGAAGAAGGAAGAAAGAAGAAGGAAGAAGTAAGGAAGAAGAAGGAAGAAGGAAGAAGGAAGAAAGAAGAAGGATGAAGAAAGAAGGAAGAAGGAAGAAGGAAAAAGGAAGAAGGAAGAAGCAAGAAGGAAAAAGGAAGAAGAAAGAAAGGGGAATGTAAAAGGAAGAAGGGAAAAGGGACAAGTACGAAGGAAAGAGAAAGAAGGAAAAATGAAGAAGGAGAAGGAAGAAGGAAAAATAAAGAAGGAAGGAGGAAGAAGGAGAAGGAAGAAGAAGGTAAAGGAAGAAGAATGAAGAAGGAAGAAGGAAAAGGAAGGAGAAGAAAAGAGGAGGAAGAAGAAGGAAAAAGTTCTCTTTTCACATCTCCCTTCTCACATCTTACTTCTCATTACTCACGTTTCATTTCTCATCCTTCGCTACTCGTAATTTGAGGTTAATTTTTTTTAACTATTCGGCCAAACGGCATTCGGCCAGACGGCATTCGGCCAAATGGCCTGACACCATACTATGTATAAAGTGCAATATCACAAAATAAAATTCAAAATCGAAATTATGTGTTTTTTTATACAATATAAGAAAAGTTCAATTTGAGGATTTTTAAAAAATATTCGTCTGCTTCCCGTGCATTTTTTTTTTCTCAAATATCATCTTTCGACTTCTTCGTCTTCATGTAACCTTTATTCGCCAATTGCCTTTTCATAATTAACACCAAGTGCAATTTTAGTGCCACACAGGAATCTTTCACAGAAATGAGAATAAAACTCATTTGTCTGCCACTCATTTCATTATGACAGGGTGAATATGCGAGATAACTCATTTGTCTTCAAACTTTTTCAATAATTCGTTATGCTACATGTTGAAAACTGATATCACTGCTAACTACTTTGTCAAATCCTAGTGGGAGCTATTTTTTTTCTAGGGAGGGCTAAGCCACCCCTAGTCCCCCCCCCCTTATTTACGCCAATGCAGTCTAATCTTTTCATTAAGCTCTCCAACAGAAAAAAAAAATACAAAATCAACGCCAAAAATGTCCGTACAATGCTCAAAATGTTGCTTAAAGTGTCCAAAACCTTATTTTAATCCTTTGTATGTATTTTTTTTGTTACAATTACGCTCTAAAGACGTCTTTCCATTTATTTTGCCGGCTTTTTTTTGTTGTTTCTGGGGAGATATTTTTCATCACTAGAACCTTCTCAAATTGGTTTTAGTTCTGTACCGTGTGTACTCGAACTTTCTATACGAGGACCCAACAGATTTTCAATAGGGTTCTTGTCTGGAGATTGGTGATGGTGAGGTTGAGGGAGCGTTGATTCTGCATTTTTCACAAAACTCTGCATGTGCTAAATATTGATAAACTGACGAATCATTGTTTACTGGACAAATTTTCTAACAAGCCTTCAGTGTACGGATTTTTTTTGGCGTCGGTTTTGTGGCTTTTTCAAGTAAATAATTTTAATTTATTGATTGACCATACTTTTCGATATTTCAAGTAACAGCAAAAAAAATCGATGTAGGTAATTGATGACTAACCGTACTGTCACACCACATCAACGCATTATTACATCTATCGCCACTAACTAAGACTAAGGTTTTGAGCCATATATCCTAACACTGAATCAACAATTTGACGCCACAATACACGGTTCGAGATCGCATCTCTCCATCCTCGAATACGCCCCACACTCGCCAAGTCGTGTTGCACCTGGTCTGCCCATCTCGCTCGCTGCGCTCCAAGTCGTCTCGTACCTGCCGGATCGGAAGCGAACACCATCTTTGAGAGGGTTACTGTCCGGCATTCTTGCAACATGTCCTGCCCATTGTACCCTTCCGGCTTTAGCTGGGTTTACTGGGTTCGCCGTAGAATTGGGCGGGCTCGTGGTCCGCCACACACCGTCTTTTTGCACACCGCCAAAGATGGTCCTAAGCACCCGTCTCTCGAATACTCCGAGTAGTCCTCCTCGAGCATTGTCCATGATTCATGTCCGTAGAGGACAACCGGTCTTATTAGCGTCTCGTATATGACACATTTGGTGCGGTGGCGAATCTGTTTTGACCGTAGTTTCCTCTGGAGCCCGTAGTAGGCCCGACTTTCACAGATGATGCGCCTTCGTATTTCACGACTGACATTGCTATCAGGCGTTAGCAAGGATCCGAGGTAGACGAATTCCTCGACCACCACGAAGGTATCCCCGTCTATCGTAACACTGCTTCCCAGGCTGGCCTGTCGCTCTTGCTTCCGCCCACAAGCATGTACTTTGTGTTTGACGCATTAGGCCACTCTAAGCTTATATGAAAAAGTGAAAAGTCAGGAATTTCAAACCTTGCACCCTTAAATGACAGTTTGGGGGTCCCAGAAGCTCCCCTGAAAATTTCAGCTCATTCGGTCCAGTGGTTGGCATGCGCAAATGGCTCAAAGTTTGTATGGGAAAAGTGATCCAAATGTATGAGGAAACGCAACCGTTTCAGTTTTTTACTTCTAGGTGGCGCTGTAGTCGACGGATTCCTGTTGTGGACAAAATGTAGAACCTTTTTTATATAAGGAAACATGAACTATTCTGATACTCAACGACTTTTTTAGTGCATAGAATCTTCTGGTCAACTTTGAAGGATAAACCATTTTTATACATGTGCGTCCACTTGAACACGTTTTGTATTTAAAGCAGATGAAATATTTGAAATGAGAATTCTTCCATTAGGGCGAGTACTTGATTGTCGTACTTTAATGATCCTGGCTATAACATTTTTTTCAGTCAAACTTTGCTTGAAATGCCGAACAGCACCTAAAATGCATCAAATTGCAAAAGTTTTGCGAGTATTTGTTGTAAGACAGTTGTAATGATCGCATACTAAAGACCTGAAATCTGTTTTTCCATCAAGATCTGTTAGCCCACCAATATTATAAAATATTCAAATGAAATACTTCAGAAATATCTAAAAAAAAAACGAGTCTTCGGAATATGAGTCTGTTCGGGAATTGAATTAAAATGGATTGAAGGTCCTAAAATACCTTTGACAATAATAGGACAAACCGGCCAAAGCGGTCGCTGCTATTGCCTGAATATCTGCGAACATTCGTAGCTCTGCTGTTTCACCACAGACACTAAATTTTTAATTCGACTTCACAACGCTTACCGACGTTTGAACCTACTGAACAAACGAACGATAGATACAAACTGGTTCTTTGTCTTGCCTCTCTTCAACACGTGTTGGAATGCGAAATCCGTTATCATCAAATTAAAAAAAATAAGACGATTATTACAATATATTCTAGTACCTATATTCATTTTCCGGGAAATTCGGGAAATTGATAAATAAATCCCGGGAATCCCGATATTATATAAGTTATATATTTTTCAAACAACAGTTTTATTTTTTATAGCGTAATTTTTTAACTGAATAAAACTAAAAAGTTATCAACACTTATACCTATATTAATTATTTATTTCAACTGCTAGGCCTTCCTTTATAACAAGGCGAGTGCAACCTGGAAAATTTTGCCTATGCTGTTGAACAACTTTGAGAAGATATTGAAGCTGTTCTTCATTTTTTGCCAGTTTTCCACAAAAATCTTGAACTAGTTTAACCCCTCTTTCAGCACAGTCATTCACTACCAAAAATGAATTAATTAATTAATGAGCAATGTCAAGCAATCGATCCAAATTATTAATGAAACTAGACTCTTGCTCTTTCTGTTTATCTCCCGCGTGAGAAGATTTTTTTGATAATTGCTCGCATTTTGTTTAATAATTTTAGGAGCTTAACAACAGCATTGTAGTGTTGCATTAGAGGAATTCTACATGTCTCCCAAAAAATTTGAACTTCAGTTACTACAGTTTTAGCAGCTGGTTTTATACTCAAGTGTTGATTTTTCATTATAAAACGCATCCGACCAAGCAACTCACCGTTTGAAGGCAACTTTACACCTTTAAAACTTTCAATTGGGACAACAAGTTCCGTACTTAATTCTTCCTTAGATTTTAAATTCTTTTTATGTATTCCACTTGCACGATCAAATATCACTTCACAAAAGCAAGAAGCACATTTTTCTTGCAGGTTCAGTGGTTTTGGAGATACAACGATTTAAAGAGTGAAAAATTAGTTACGTTATATCGAGGTATACCTGTAGAAATAAAGAGCTTTTATTTGATTTGTTAATACAACAAATAGGCCTAATGATTTGGGATTTACAATTTTATGAAAAATTAAAATTCCTGAAATGATCGATTTTTCTGAATACCCTATATTGAAATTAATCACCATAAAGGGGAAATAATAAAATGGTCCCAATATTGTTCTATAAGGAACGATTCTACCAAATATAAGGTAATTTTGAGAGATCATATCAATAATGTTGGAACTGGATGGTTGTATATTTTTATTTGAGGCTAACAAAATAAATGGAAGAAGTACTTAATTTATTTCGTGTATTTACATTCACACTTCGAAAATTGAACTCTACACTATAGCATAAACCAAACCTGACCAAATTTTGAGTTCTTCAATTTATGTCAATTTTGAGTAAATTTTTTTAGCGTTTTAACTCGAATATAAAACGACGCCAGAAAATTGCGAGATTAAACATCGAACAATATCCCGGATGTGTTTTTCTACAAAAAAAAAAAGATCCCCCCTCCTTGCCCCCCTTATTCACCCCCTCCCTCTCTAGCTACACTACTGTACAGAGTACGGAGGTATTAACCAATAGGATAATTTGCATTTAATTTGCGACACCGAATACGCCTGCATCGCCGCCGCAATGGTCGGTGGTACGTTGCTCTCATTTTAAACACCCCTGGGGGACACGCTCGAAACCCTCGACTTTGGATGCTTATAACTTGGCCAATTTCAAAGGGATTTACATCCGGTCTTCACCAGTCGCTTCCTTATATAAAAAAGGTTCTACATTTTGTCCACAACAGGAATCCGTCGACTACAGCGCCACCTAGAAGCAAAAAACTGAAACGGTTGCGTTTCCTCATACATTTGGATCACTTTTCCCATACAAACTTTGAGCCATTTGCGCACGCCAACCACTGGACCGAATGAGCTGAAATTTTCAGGGGAGCTTCTGGGACCCCCAAACTGTCATTTAAGGGTGCAAGGTTTGAAATTCAGGATTTCATGCATTTTGGGCCAGTCTATTGACGCATGCACCACCAGTCCAACTTTTGTTGCTTCACGTTTCAGGCGGGTGCACAGTTCTCCCACCTTTACAAATGTTCGGCCGACAATGTCCATGTTATTCGCGAAACAAATAAATTGACTGGATCTGTTGAAAACCGAACCCCGGCTGTTACACCCGGCTCTCCGCATTACACCTTCTAGCGCAATGTTGAACAACAGGCACGAAAGTCCATCACCTTGTCTTAGTCCCCGGTGCGATTCGAACGAACTGGAGTGTTCGCCCGAAATCTTCACACAGTTTGCACACCATCCACCGTTGCTTAAATTTCCCATCCACCATCCACCGTTGTCCATAATTTTCCATAGCTCTACGCGGCCTATACTGTCGTATGCCGCCTTGAAATCAACTAACAGATGGTGCGTTGGGACCTGGTATTCGTGGCATTTTTGAAGGAATCACCGTACAGTAAAGATCTGGTCCGTTGTCGAGCGGCCGTCAACGAAGCCGGGTCGATAACTGCCCACGAACTCATTCACTAATGGTGACAGACGACGGAAGATGATCTGGGATATCACTTTGTAGGCGGCATTTAGGATGGTGATCGCTCGAAAGTTCTCACACTCCAGCTTGTCGCCTTTCTTGTAGATGGGGCATGTAACCCCTTCCTTCCACTCCTCCGGTAGCTGTTCAGTTTCCCAGATTCAGACTATCAATTTGTGCAGACAAGTGGCTAGCTTTTCCGGGCCCATCTTGATGAGCTCAGCTCCGATACCATCCTTACCAGCTGCTTTATTGGTCTTTAGCTGTTGTATGGCATCCTTAACTTCCCTCAAGATGGGGGCTGGTTGGCTTCCATCGTCCGCTGAACTGACGTAGTCATCTCCTCCGCTGCCATGACTTTCACTGCCTGTACTCTCAGCGCCATTCAAATGTTCCTCGTAGTGCTGCTTCCACCTTGCGATCACCACACGTTCGTCCGTCAAGATGCTCCCATCCTCATCCCGGCACATTTCAGCTCGCGGCACGAAGCCTTTGCGGGATGCGTTGAGCTTCTGATAGAACTTGCGTGTATCTTGAGAACGGCACAGCTGTTCCATTTCCTCGCACTCCGCTTCTTCCAGGCGGCGTTTCTTCTTCTGAAAAAGGCGGGTCTGCTGTCTCCGCTTCCGTCTATAACGTTCTACGTTCCGCCGGGTACCTTGCTGCAGCGCGAACGCCCGCGCTGCGTCCTTCTCCTCCAGAATCTGTCTGCACTCTTCGTCGAACCAATCGTTCCGTCGACTTCGACCCATATACCCGACGTTGTTCTCCGCTGCGTCGTTAATGGCTGCTTTGACTGTATTCCAGCAGTCCTCAAGAGGGGCCCCATCGAGCTCACCCTCTTCCGGCAACGCTACCTCGAGATGCTACGCGTATGCAGTGGCGACATCAGTTTGCTTCAGTCGCTCTAGGTCGTACCGCGGCGGTCGTCGGTACCGAACATTGTTGATGACGAATAGTTTTGGGCGCAGTTTAACCATCACCAGATAGTGGTCAGAGTCGATGTTAGCGCCACGATATGTCCTGACGTCGATAATGTCGGAGAAGTGCCGTCCATCAATCAGAACGTGGTCGATTTGTGATTCTGTCTGCAGTGGTGATCTCCAGGTGTACCGATACGGGAGGCTGTGTTGGAAGTAGGTGCTGCGAATGGCCATATTCTTGGAGGCGGCGAAATCAATTAGTCGTAGGCCGTTTTCGTTCGTCAGCCGGTGAGCGCTGAACTTTGCAATAGTCGCTCTAAACTCCTCCTCTTGGCCAACCTGAGCGTTCAAATCTCATATGATGATTTTGACGTCATGGCTTGGGCAGCTGTCGTACTCACGTTCCAGCTGCGCGTAGAATTCGTCCTTATCATCATCAGTGCTTCCGGAGTGCCTTTCTTCCGTTTTTCTTCTTTCTTTTTTTCCTACTTTCTTTTTTTTCCTTCTTTCTGTTTTCTTCCTTTCCCTTCTCCTTCTTTCTTTTTTCCTTCTTTCTTTTTTTTTCCTTTCTTCTTAATTTCTTTCTTTGTTCTTCTTTCTCACTTTCTTCCGTTTTTCTCCTTTCTTTCTTCCGACTTTATTTCTTCTTTCCTCCTTCTTGCTTCCTCTTTTTTTTTTCCTTCTTTCTTCCTACTTTCTTTCTTCTTTTTTTCCTTTCTTCCTTCTTTCCTCTCTCTCCCTTCTCTCTTTCTTCCTTTATTCTCCCTTCTTTCTTTCTTATTCCTTCTCTCTCTTATTCCTCTTTCCTGTTTTACTTCCTACTTTCTTTTTTTCCTTCTTCATTCTTCTCTTCTTTTTCCCTTCTTTTATCCTTCCTTCCTTCTTTCTTCCTTCTTTCATCCTTCTTTCATCCTTCTTTCTTTCTTCTTTCTTCCTTATTTCTCTCTTCTTTGTTCCTTATTTCTTCCAATTTTCTTCTTTATTTCTTCTTTCTTCCTTCTTTCTTCCTTATTTCTCTCTTCTTTGTTCCTCATTTCTTCCATCTTTTTTTCTTCTCTTACTACTTGCTCTCTCTTCCTTGTCTCACATCACTTCTTACTTCTTATTTCTTCATTTCCACTTCTCACTTCTCACTTCTCATTTATCTATGCTCACTACTCCCAACTGGCATATCACTTGTCACTATCTACAACTTCCATCTCATTTCTTGTCTTTTTGTTCTTTCGACCTTTTGTCCTTCGACCTCTTGACCTTCGACGTTATGACACATATTCGACCTTTTGACCCTACGACCTTTTGTCCTTTAGACCTTTTGACCATTCGACCTTCTGTCCTTTCGACCTTTAGTCGTTCGACCTTTTGTCCTTTCGACCTTTTGTCCTTCGACCTTTTGACCTTCGACCTTTTGACACAGATTCGTTAATTATGGTGATGTTTTGGCTGCCAGTATTGCTCACCAGTAACCAATATTGATCAAAAATTCCCAAGGCAAGGTAGTATTACTATTTGAGAGTACAAAAACGAAAAAAAATATGGAAATATCTAAAAATATTGTTTTTGACTTTTGACTACGATTTGTGCTGAAATACTCCTAAATGCAGAGTTTGGATGGAAGGCGCTGTAGCCAGTGTATTGAAAGTTTAGTTTCCCATACTAGTTTTCATGCAAACTTGAACCGGCTTGTGCTCAACCAGTTTTTGTTCAAATCGGTTTTTGGGGGACACTCGGAGCATGGGATGAAATCGAATGAGCGTGGTGGAGCTGGTTCATTTTTTGAACCACCCTATTAATATTCTTTGTTTTTTTTATAAATACGACACCAGTATACGTCAGTTTTTATTGTACCAATACTTTAAAAGCTTTGTTTTGGTACTCAACTCACCTTCACCTTAAACGAGGATTAATTTGACTTTATTAGAAGAGTCGGTCGAAATTTAAAGAACTGCAGGAAAAGCATGTCGGTCTCCTATGTCACATGTTCTATGCTAATATTATCCTCGGTATAAAGCATAAAACTAACAAAAGCATAAGATTTTTCTGACTACCATAAATAAAACTGTATAGGTTTTAGTGCAAACGTGAGAAATTAATAATAATAAAATACTGAAGCAGAATCTTCACAATGTCCGCTCCACTACGTCATAAGATACTTCACCACGCTAATTTGCCTCAAGCAATAAAACACAAGTAGGTATGTATAGTTTATTTTCAAGTAGCGAGCACTCTGACTTTTTTATTTCATGTTGTCATATCAGTTACCCATCCACTCAATTAGCTCGTGTAGTTATCATAATAGCCCCTTTCACGCGATTTCTCTAGCAGCGTTACTAAAGAATCGAGTGTTTCTTCTCCGGTCGGCACAATCTGCGATGGCGGAAGCACGAATCCATCCCATGATTCTGAACCTGGTCGTAGCTCGTAGGTGTAGGCAATTTTACGTCCAACGTTCCGTAGGCCCAGTCCACACTGGCACCACTGGCCGGGTAGATGGCATCATAGATATTGCCGTACGTGTAAAAGGTGCCGTAGCGCTTCGCCAAGGATGTAATCGTTGCATTGGCGATTTGGTCCAGGTCGTTGTGGTTCGGAGTGTGCTCGCCGGTGTGCCCATAAGGGAACAGAAGCACCTGGGAGTACGAATGGAACGAGATGTAGGTTTGGATTTTGCCTTTTAACGAGGTGACAAACTGGGACAACGATTTGGTTTCAATTTCGGAAAAGGCGTACGGTCCCCCGTATGTATCAGATATGCAGTTGCTACTGGTTCCTTGCTCAGCCCAGTGGAAGTCCCAGTTACGGTTGGGGTCAGCTCCGAAACATCCTCCAGGGTAAGGAGTACGAGTCTTCCTCCAGAGACGATCTTTTGTGTGAGTAAAGGCGTATCCATCTGGATTTACGCTCGGGAACACGTACCAATCGTAGTTTTCAGCGATGTCGCGCACTTTCGGATCATGACTTGTTAGCAACTCGTTGAGAATGTACGTGACAGTTGCCGGAGAAATCCATTCACGAGCGTGTATGCCTCCTTCTAAAAACACTCCAGGGTTACCCGATTTGAAAGATACTTTCACACCCTTGATCGATCGGTTCTCATAAGAATGGCCAGCTTCTAGAAGTTTTACCTGGTCATATTGAAGAGCCAGATTATCCAACCAAGAATGAATGTCGTCCAGCTCGTAATACTCCTTGAAATCGAAAGATCCGCTAGCTCGCTTAGACAACATCCGGAATTTTTCGTCGTCAAACAACTTTTGCATGTTCATCTCCAACAGTCGAGTGTGAATGCCTTCATTACGCAGCACTTCACTGAAATCCGCCAACTTGTGTGGAGCCACTACGATATTGAACTTTGCTCCCACATGGTCACCTCTTTTCAGGAAAATTAAGCTATCACTTGAACGTTCCAGATCTTCCAGTAGCTTCAGCTGATTGTTGGATGAGGGAATCGCTTCGTAAACCCTATAATGATCGTAGCGGGCAACCTCATTTCCGTGCGTCGTCACTCCAAAACATAGGAAAATCGCAACAAACGTTTCGACTATCGAAAGACCCATTTTCCGGAGATATCAGTTACACACTAAGTTTTTTAAAGTCCAATAAGTTCCCATTTATAGCTCACCCCGTGTAAGTCACTGAGTGGGAATACCTTTCAGGGAATACCTAATCCTTCACATACGTATTGATTAAAATAGTTCCCATAGGCTTGTCGAAAAATATCAATCTCAATGGCAAACTATTTTTATGGCATCTTTATCGCATCATTGCCGAATGCTTAAGTGCTTACCAACACATAGGGTAATACGACCCATTATGGAGGGGTTAAGCATCGCTTCCATACCAAATTTATTAAAAAAAAAAACTTTAAAAATAAACTGTTTATCTTTTTCTCATTGCGGCTGTCGAATAGGGTGCTCTTATAGCTTTTATTTCGTAAACATTAGGCCAATTTTGCTAAACTTTATGTTGTTTTGTTTTTATTACAATAAAACAAACTACCGCAATAGAAGGACGTAGCTGCCTATCCTTGCGATATTTTTTGAAAGTCAGCCCTATTGTTGCGGTATTTCCTGTATTTCTGATGGAGAGCGATACCCACAGCAATAGGACCTTAGCACTACCGCAATAAAAGGCTCAAGGGACGAAATATGTGAAGGAAAAATGTTGATTTTTCACCATTTTGAATGGAATTTTGTTGGAAAAAAAGTTAATTTAAAGGGTTATAACGGATCCACAATCGTTTTTGATGCTATTATATCCAGCATGGACTATTTTAACACTACCACAACATTAGGACATACCACAACGATAGCATGTTTTACCCTAATTTGGTGATTTATTTTTACCTTGCTTGACACTCAAAGAATGTAAGTTTTATTAGCATCAAGATTATACCACACTTCAGAGAATGTTTGCAAGGGGCCATCCAGAAACCACGTGGTCATATTTTTGAAGATTTTCAACCCCTCCTCTCCCCAAGTGGTTTATCGTGGTCATTTGGCAGACCCCTCCTCCCTCTCCCTTATGACCACGTGGTTTTTTTTTCAAGTACAAAAAGTAAGAAAAAACCTTATGTAGCTAAAACATATGAATAATCCGTTCAATTTTGAAGATGGACAATGTTAACTGATTCAAAATCAAACTAAGCCCAACATGGAAATTATAAATTTTTATGAATTCGAAAATTTTGATGATGTTATCATGTTGTAATGTGTTTCAGGTATTAGGATATCTAGAACTCGCACACCTTCGATGCATCAGGAGGATACAAAAAAATGTGGACTCGCGAATATGTTATAAAAAATTCGAGAAAAATTTGTAATGGTTTAGAAATTTTCCAAAATATCCCTATATTTATTATTATTTTTTTTTTAATTTCTTTATTAGTGATTTTTTTTTAATAATTCACTTTAATAAGTTCATCACTGAATATCCCTATAGATCCTAAAAGTATTTGGGACCTTCCGTAGCTCTGGAGGTACTGGAAATTCTTAAGATATTAACCTCAGCGAAGCATCTGAACTGAACTCTTACAACAAAAAGTTTATCAGAGAATCACAAAGTTAATATGTAATCTTAAAATGCAAGTAAAAGCTCTTACTGTTGTTTCTTTTGAATAGCATTCTTGTAGAAATTCCAGTATTGCTTTCAGAATCATCAAATTAGTTTACCTTCCAATATTAATAGGTTTTTCTCAGGGCATACAAGTTTTATTCAGAATCTCAAAACTCTCTTCATTATGCCATGATTCTATGATTCTAATCAGAACCGTAACACAATATCCTTTATATTCCTTTGCCTGAATTATACAGTTTTGGCTTAAAATGCAAGTTTTCATTTTGAATCTACATTCTTTAATATCCTTTTGGTATTTTACAGTTTATTGTTATATTTTGGTATTTAACCCTTTCAAAACGATGTAAAAAGGATTTTACATACATATTTAGGGTTTTCCACTCGATCTCGATGCAAAATTTCCATAAACAATTAAGAATTTTCCACAAAACAAAAATAAATTAACACTTTTAAAACTAAAAATTGCGAATTTAAAAGAATAATTTTTCATAAAGAAATCATAATTTTCCAAGGAAAAAATACAAACATCCCATAAATAAATCAATATTAGAAATAAATAATATCAAAATTTTCCACAAAATAAATATTTTATTTAAGAAAAATTAAAACCTTTTCACAAAAGAATCAATAAAGAGCATTGAAAAAAAGAAAATATTCCATTGAAGAATATAAAAAAGCAATAAAATTGAGCATTTTTCCATAGATTACCCCTTTTTCTAAAGCGATTTAAGTTCATTGGCATTAGGGTCTGTTCAAATGTTACGTAACGCGAAAAACGTTGTTTTTAAGAACCCCCCACCCCCTCGTAACATTCTGTAACAAAATTTAGAACTACCCCCATCCCTATGCGTAACGCGTAACAAATAAATTTTTTTGAAAAAATCTTGTTTTTGGTAGAATCTGAAACACGATACAATAAATTATTATTCATTGTAGATTTTATGCTATTTAGAAGGTAAAAACTATTATTTCAATATTTTTTTCTCTATGCACTTAATTTGTTACGTGTAACAATATCTCGAAGGACCCCAACTCCCTATATTTTGTGTAACAAATCGTAACAAAAGTTAGACAACCCCCCACCCCCTACTGCGTTAGGTGATATTTGAACAGACCCTTAGTGTGTCCTGTACGAAGGCGGGATAGGACCACCTGCTCTCGGCGGCTTCGTTGGTCGTTCCCAGGTAGAGTGGAATTCTTTATCATCCGGCAGTGATTCCTTTGCCGAAACCAGTCATTGGCCCAGGCTGTGGAGATTTCTGTTTTCACCCAGTGTTTCGCGTCTTTGGCTGGTACTTCCCGGATCAGAAACCGATTGTTTCTTCCGAGGTCTGCGAGTGTGTCAGCGTATTCGTTTCCACTTATCCCCGAGTGTCCTGGGATCCATATAAGGTGGGTGTTGTTGTTTGCAACGGTGTCTATGGCCTGGACCCAGGGGTGTTTATTTCTTGGTGATTCCAGGGCGGCCAATACACTGGCCGAGTCCGATGCTATTAGCGTGCTTCTGGTTGTTGGAAAGGCCATGGCCCGGAAGATGGCTGCTGTCTCAGCAGAGAATACAGAGCATTGATCCGGCAATCGATAGGAATCGTCTATTGTGTCTGATGTGATGCCAATACCGACTCTGCCACCTGCCTTTGATCCATCGGTGAAACGGATTTCTGCATCCCGGTACTTAGTCTCAATGTGGTTTCTGAATAGTGTTTGCGCTTGGGTATTATTGGGGTTCTTTTTAAGGATTCTTTTCAGTGCCCAATCTACTTTGGGGCTACTTTTATTCCAGCTTCTTGTCCCCAGTCGGCGGAGGCCTGCAATTCTGGGGATCTTCTTCTTGCATAATTTATCCAGAGCTTCATTTGCTAGGTCCTTCAATCTGCAGCTGTTGTCATTTGATTTGGTACGCTCCAAGTAGCTAACCGCCTTGTTACAGAGGTCGGCTGTGGCTTTGTACCGAAAAGGTAGTTCTCCCGCCTCGGCACACGCTGTGTCTGCAGGTGTCGATGGTAGAAGCCCTGAGATGATTCGGATAGCCTTGTTGTGTGTCGGGCCGAGAGTTGAGATGAATTCCTGGAGGTTGAGAGCAACTAGTTCCAAGCCGTAAAGTAGTCTGCTGTTGATTACTGCATTAGCCACTCGCAGCAGTGTAAGACGATCACTTCTTGATCTCTTTCTTGAAACACTTTTCAGAATATTTATTCTAGTTTTACAGTCGTTTCGGACTTGATTGTAATGGTCACGGAAATTCAATCGCGGTTTTATCTGTCAGCAAATTCCCTTGTTGGTCGTTGCACATGACGGGAGATGGCGCTGTCTTTCTCCGCACGCCATTGACAGATTCATAAAACCTCCGCATATCGTTCTGCTACATTTTTCCTGAGCCTCACTAATAACTTGTTACTTGTCTTCTTTCTTCTTCCTGCGGTGGGTTCGTTTTTCGGCTGCTCTTGCTTCCTTGTACCGATCTCTATTCGATCGGGTACCCGACACCAACATTCGGCTTCTGGCAACGTTCTTCTCGTCTGTCACTCTCTGACACTCCACATCGAACCAACCTGTCCTGGGTCGCCTCTGTGCAGTGCCTACCACTTCTCTTGCTGTTGTGCTCACTGCTCTATGGATCGACTCCCATAGATAGTTGATGATGTCGCTAACGTTGATTGCACTTATCCGTTCGTCGAGCTTCTGGCGGTACTCAGCCGATACTCCTTCCGCCGACAATCGCTGGATATTGTAACGCATCGTTCGCTGTGATCTTTCGTTCGATACAGTTGACAACCGTGATCGAATTTTACTGACAACGAGGTAGTGATCAGAGTCAATGTTCGGACCTCTGAATGTCCGCACATCGATAACATCCGAGAAATGGCGCCCATCCACCAGAACATGGTCTATCTGGCTGCAAGTTTCACCATTTGGGTGTCTCCAGGTGTGCTTGCGGATGTTCTTTCGTGCAAAGTAAGTGCTACTGATGGCCATCCCTCTGGCAGCAGCAAAATTTACTAGCCGTAGGCCGTTGTCATTGGTAGCAGAGTGAAGGCTCTCCCTGCCGATTATGGGACGGAAAAAGTCCTCTCTACCGACCTGAGCGTTAGCGTCTCCGATAACAATTTTCACGTCATGCTTTGGGCACTCTCCATAGGCTTTATCAAGACATTCATAAAACGTGTCCTTCACGTCGTCGGATTTATCATTTGTCGGTGCGTAAACGTTGATTAGGCTGTAATTGAAGAATTTGCCCCGTATCCTGAACACACAGATTCGTTCGCTAATGGGTTTCCACCGCATCACTCGCTTCATCTGCTTGCCCATCACTACGAAACCAACTCCATGCTCAGCTTTTTCACCGCCGCTGTGATAGATGTTATACTTGAATGCAGTGTTGGTCGTGGGGTCCATGGCTCGGAATTCACGTTCTCCGGATCTTGGCCATCGGACTTCTTGAATAGCAGCCACGTTCACTCCAACCTTCTGCAGTTCGCGAGCCAGAAGGCTCACTCGTCCAGGTTCATTTAGGGTCCTGACATTCCAGGTACCGAGTTTCCAATCATAGTCCTTATTTCGTTGCCGGGTCGGATGCCAAAAATAACGTTCTCTTTTTCTTCTATCTCCATTTTTCGTGGTATTTGAGAGGCTTCAGTAAGCTACCTTACCGGGGTCGCGTTACCTACATCGCCATCGGTGGGGCTGCCACCTTAAGTATAGCTGACGCGATACAGCATTTCGTTAATCAGCCGCTGGGTACCAGGCAGACGCTGTTTGAGCCGCAGCTCCTGGTGATCAGACGCTCGAGGCGTACCTTCTCACTCTAGCTGATGTCAGAAGGACAACAGTGCCCAGGCCGCACTACCAGCTAAGTACAAAACACTTAGCTGGCGGTCTTTTGTCATCGGACGACCCGTGGAAGCGTGAGATAAGGACTTGTGGGGACCAGAGCTCTGTTGGGTGCTCCTTCCTTGATGTCAACCCACCATTTTGCAGCCCAATATTAGAAATATTAGAAATAAATAATTATAAAATTTTCCACAAAATAAATAGGGGAAAAGACGGCTTTGACAGGTTTTGTTCTATTATTGGCAGGGGGGTTTTTGTCGACCAAATGTTATGAAATTTGGCCACAATATTCTTTGATATGCAAAGAATATTTAGGCCAAATTTGAGCAAAATCAGTCATAAAAAACCCCCTGACAATAATAGAACAAAACCTGCCAAAGCCGTCATTCCCCCTATTTTATTTACGAAAAATTAAAACCTTTTCACGAAAGAATCAATAAATAGCATTGAAAAAAAGGAAATATTCCATTGAAGAATATAAAAAAGCAATAAAATTGAGCATTTTTCCATAGATTACCCCTTCTTTAAAAGCGTTTGAAGTTCATGGAAAATTTTATCAATTTGATTGCTTTGTAGTATTTTTTAATGGAAATTTGATTGATGTGAAAGAAACCCAGCATTGCCCAGGTGTTGCAAATGACACAATGAATTATTTGCAGCATCGCACTCTAGATCAAATTCCGTGCGTTTGTTCTGTTTTCCTCAACAGCTAGCATAGCATAGCATAGCATATGTGATTGTACAAATCGTGGGTGGCTATACAATGCTCAATTGAGCAATCTACTGTATGGGATTAGTACCATTTCCTATACAGTAGCAGTTGTATACCTGGCCACGTCCTTACAATCACGGAAGGAAGGGAAGGAATGTTAGTTCAACATCTACTAGTGAAGATGCAGGGAACCCATACTACCTTCATAGATGTCTCGGGAAGGATAATTTGCGTTAGTGAATAAGGTGAATAATAAGGAGCTCTATTCGACAATATAGAGCGTTTGTCAATAACAGTATATGCTGAAAAAAATATTAAAATATATTCATCAATTAGTTTACTCACTCGACCGCGCGAACTATCTGCTTACTGAGCAGAAACACGACAAAACAGGCACTGACGGTCGCGCAATGCACAACACAATATTTCGGCAAATCGCGCGATCGTTCTGCTGTCCGAAACAAGAGCCAACACGCACTGAACCAATTAACTTTATTATCGGCCGCGCAATGCAAAACACAAAATTTCGGAAAATCGCGCGATCGTTCTGCGTTCCGAAACAAGAGCCAACTCGCACTTTGTTCTGTTTTCCTCAACAGCTGACCCAAAATTGTATTTTAATGACATTTTACATTTCCCCGTTAAATTCACCAACTTTTGTATATACAAACCCAAAACGAATCGATTAGGAAAAATCTTGCCAAATCAGTCAACCCGTTCATGAGTCAAATCTTCAGGAAGGAAACCTCAACTCATTTTTATTAAATAGAGATTTTGTGGAAAAAAATATTTTTTGTGCAAACAAATATTTATTATGCGAAAATTTTTGTAATTGTTTATTGCTAATATTGATTTATTCATGATAATCTTGTATTTTTTTCGTGGAACATTTTGATTTCTTTATGGAAAATTTTTATTTCATAATTGCAATTTTTGCTCTTCCAAGTGCTAACTTATTATTGTTTTGTGGAAAATATTCAACTGTTTATGGAAATTTCGCATTATTTGTAGAAATTCTATATTAATTTAATACTCATACCCTGATTTCTTTATTGCCAATTTCCTATTTTATTAAGGAAAATTTCTATTTTTTCTTTATTAAAGAGATTTTCAGCCCAGAGCTGGCTAATTTCTAAAAATTTCTAATTCTTCATTGAAATTTTATTTGATATCGACTCGTGGAAGCCAATGCTGCCATACTAAAAATATTTTCTCGGTCACTCTGATGATTCTATCGAATAATTTTCCAAGGAACTTCTATTCCACATCTCAAATATGCTTCAGTCAATGGTCCTTTCATAAGCGACTCATAGAGAAATGAATGTATTATAGACCAATTATTATTCTGGCGTTCGAATCATTCGATTTATCCAATTAACCAATTTATGAATGATGTATGATATAATATCCCAGTAGGTCCATTGGGTTGATATGACTTCAAATTATTTATACAAGCAACTGCAGATTTTTTAGGTTACTAGCTTTATGTACCCGGCCTTGCTCGGAATTGCCAATTTGGTTTGCAGTTTTCTTTTAAAATCGTAAAATGATAAAACCAATTGGTCAACAGGGTAATTGTGTTTACTTATTCATATTTTATCATTTGATTAAAAGAAGGCTTTTGGAAACACTGACTGATTTGGAAGAAGGGATCGTGGGTTTGAAAAGCCTTATTCCAGGCAAACGTCTTTTTTTAAAGAAGAAAAAAACATCCATCGATGCCATATTCTGGGCAAACGCATATTTTTAAAGAAGGGATCACACCAACCATTGCCTTATTCCGTAAATGCCTACTTTTAAAGAAGCAACACATTCACCATTCAGAAGGAAACACATTAATCATTGCCTTTCACTGGGCATACCATTATTCCGATGTAGGGTAACAAATATGATTGTTTTATATCCAGCAAATACTTGCTTCCTATGCAAGATTTTTCTGATGCTGTTCTTAATTATCCCAAATGTCCTTCATGTCGAATGACCTTAGGCCAAATAGTGTCATGTTAATGGCCTGCTACATTCAGGGATATGTCATGTTCAGGAAATGTCATATTCTGGGATATGTATCAGGAAGTATCATTTTTTTTGGGAAATATCATTTCCGTTAGAGTCATTTTGGGGAAATGGTATTACCGGAAAATGTTATTGTCGAGAATTGCTATTTTAAGGAATTTGGGCAATTTGTTTTCAGAGCATTGTACAATGTCAAAGAACCTTGAATGTACTAAATAAGAGGGATTTTAAATTAAATCGTTTTCTAAACAATACCAAACCCTAATAACACCAAATAAAGAATTTGTGTTCCAAATTCGGTTGAAAGCGGCCAAGGGATCAGAATTTACACTGAGTTGATCGATAACTAAGCAATACACCTCCCCACACCCTTCCCTTTTCCAAAGAGCATGCTTAACCCCATATCGTCGCCTCCTTAAGATAAAGGTTTTGTGTTCCAAATTTGGTTGAAATCGGCCTAGGGGTTCGGAAGATACACTGAGTTGATCGATAAGTAAGCAATACCCCTCCCTCCACACCTCCCCTTTTTCAAAGAGCATGCTTAACCCCCCTATCGACCCCTCTGTATGATAAAGAATTTGTGTTCAAAAAATAGTTGAAATCGGCCAAGGGGTTCAGAATTCACACTGAGTTGATCGATAATTAAGCAGTACCCCTTCTCCCGCACCCCCCCCCCTTTTCCAAAGAGCATGATCTACACCTCTATCGCCCCCTCCTTAAGATAAAGAATGTGTGTTCCAAATTTGGTTGAAATCGGCCAAGGGGTTCAAAAGATACACTGAATTGAACAATAACTAAGCAATACCCCTCCCCCCACACGCTTTCCCTTTCCCAAAGAGCTTCTCTAACTCCTCTATCGTCGTCTTCTTAAGATAAAGAATGAGTGTTCCAAATTTGGTTGAAATCGGTCAATGGGTTCAGAAGTTATGCTGGAACATACATACAAACATACATACAAACATACAAACATTGAGTTTTATATATATATATATATATATATATATATATATATATATAGATATATAGATATAATATATATATTTATATATATCTAGAAAAAGAAGATAGATAGAGAGATAGATAGATAGATAGATAGAATAGATAGATAGATTCATGTTGATTTTTTTTTAAATGCAAGCTTCTTCATGTCATAACCTTTTTCATACGCACTACTAGAATTTGATGCATTTAGAACATTTAGGTGCATAAAATGCTAGGCTTCTAAGCCTAAATTATTGCTCTACATTTATTGCTTGGATTTATTTTAAATTCCAAGATCTTCTGAATTTTCAAGAATAATTGTTCTGGAGATGCAAGAGAAACCCTTCAGAATATTGACAAGAAATTCCTCGGAGTCTCCACGGAAAAATCTTTAGGATTTCAACGACATTTCTTCCGACATTTTTTTTTATATTTCCTAAAGAGTTCCGAAAAATGTTCGGTAAAAATTTTGAAGAACTAGAAGAATCCGTAAAAGGATCCGAAATGTATATTTACGATGAAAATTCCAATATACATCAAATTCCGAAGAATTTCTAGTATAAATTAGAAAAAAAATCAAGCTTACTTTTTTAACAGAATCTCTTAAGTTTTTTTGTTTTCAAAATCCTGGGCAACTTTAATGAATTTTCAAAGTAAATTCTTCTAAATTTTCAATGGAAAGTTTTTTCGGTTTCCAAAAGAAATTCTTTTTCAGCAGTTTTTTAATTTCCAAAAGAAATTATTCGGAATATGCTAAAATATTTCAGATGGAATTTCCTAAGATTTTCCAGTAGAAAATCGAAAAAGTTCATCTGGAACACCAATAATGAATTTTCCATGGAAATTCCGATATTTTTACACGTGAAATAACGAAAAAATTGTACTTTGGTAGTACTTGTGAAGGTTGTACTTTTGAAGCATTTCCAGTAGGAATTCCTTAAAAAATTAAATTAAATTTTTTTAAGATTTTCTGATGTGAAAATTCCTTAAAATATCTAAATCATTTCCTGTGCATCTTTGCATGGTAAAGATTTGAAGCAATGTTTAGCTGAACCTACAAAGAAATCAAAACGACTTCCCGAACAAGAATGAATTCCCGAATTTTGGAAGAATTTATGGTGCAAATTAAAAAAAAATGAACCTTGAGAATTCTAAAGATTTATTCTTTGAAAATCCAAAGATTTTTTTGAAGATAATGCCTCAAATAAAAAAAATACTTGGAAAATTTAAAAGAAAATGTGGTAGAATTCACAAAGAGCGTAAAAAAGTATTCCGAAAAATTTTCATTTCAAAATTCCAAATTTGAAAAAAAAAAATCCAAAAACAAAAAAAATCAACGGAAATATCAAAGTGTTTCATGTGGCATAGGCTCTTCAATATCTCTTAGAAATTCAGAAGATTTTTTTTGGAAAATTTAGAAGTCTTCTTCTTCTTCTACGGCTCCATATTCCAACTGGAACTTGGTCTGGTTTTCAACTTAGTATATTCTATTAGCATTTCCTCAGTTATAAATTGAAAGCTTTTATAAGCCAGCTATTGTACGAATATATATCTTGTGTAGCAAGTACGATGGATACACTATACCTAGGGTGTCGAAAATGTTTCCCACCCGAAAACATCCTAGACAGGAACGAGAATCGAGCTGCCGTAATCTGGAAAAGTGACGTAACAGCCATTTTACAACATGCACTTTTCCGGATTACGGCAGCGAGTTCATCTCCGGATTGGCATTCCTACGCCTTTGCTCGCAAGGCTAACTGGAGACTGAACATTTTGAAGTGCACTCCTTAAAATGTTCGAAAAACTTCTTTTGGAAATGAAGAAGAATTTCTGGTGAAGATTCGGAAGAACTTGTCGAAGAAATTCATTAGAATGTAAAAAAAAATGAAAATATGAACATTTTTTTCCACTGAAAATTATATGTATTTCCCACGGGACTGCGTTGAATTTTTATACAGAATTCAAATGGAATTTTTTTCGGAGTTCTAAGGAAAATTTTTCGGAATTCACACTGGAGATGTTTTGTTTTTTTCATTAACAATTTGTAGCGAAATTTCCAAGCAAATTTTTTCATAGAGAATTGTTCAAAAATCATTCTGAATGCCAGCACTTTATCAGGATTGTATGAATTAATGTCAAAGTTTTTACAGGGATTTTTCCTGAATATCCACAAGAACCCACGAGGGACCCTCCTTAGCCGTGCGGTAAGACGCGCGGCTATAAAGCAAGACCATGCTGAGGGTGGCTGGGTTCGATTCCCGGTGCCGGTCTAGGCAATTTTCGGATTGGAAATTGTCCCGACTTCCCTGGGCATAAAAGTATCATCGTGTTAGCCTCATGATATACGAATGCAAAAATGGTAACCTGGCTTAGAAACCTCGCAGTTAATAACTGTGGAAGTGCTTAATGAACACTAAGCTGCGAGGCGGCTCTGTCCCAGTGTGGGGATGTAATGCCAATGAGAAGAAGAAGAAGAAGAAGAAGATCCACAAGAAATTCTTTTGAAGTTTTTTTTCTTAAGATGTTTTCTTGGATTATTGTAAAAACATTTTTCAAAATTGTAGCTGCAGTCCGCTGTTTGTAAAAGTGTCGGCGGCGTGATCCCAAAAACCATCCGAGGCGGAATTTTTCAAAAATATTTTTCCATTTTTTCTTTCCAATTTTTTTTGTGGAAATTGAGACTTAATCGCAACCTGTTTTTTCGTTTACTTCTATATGGAAATAGGATATAAGGCTAAGATGGTCAAATAACGCAGATACTACGTCTTTTTAACGCTGAGTTGAAAAGACGCTACGTGGGCATCTGCCCTAAGTTGCGCTTTGCGTTTCATTAAATGATTAAATCATTAAATTTTAATGATTTGTATTTTTTACACCGCTATTGTTATTCACCAAAAGTTTTTCGTGTAAAAAAACCACGTGGTTGCAGTGGATGTTGAATGTGGTTAAATATCATAGAAAGGTATCAAGGACACGAGACCTGGACGATGCTCGGTCGATGCACTTGAAGTTTTGAAAGGATAGTGCTGCGTACCATCTATGGCTGAATAATACTTGACAGATACGTATTTCGACCTCAACAATAAGACTGGCTTCTGTCTCTCGTACTTGACTCGAATTAACCATCAAGTTACAGTTAAGGTGGTATTAATTGGAATAGTATCATCTACTGACTACTCTTATGGCAAACGAATTTGATTAGTGGATGAACGGCTTCAAGAAAACCTTCTCAAGCCTACTGAAAACATTCGAATTTATTCAAAAATAATAAAATTTAAAAAATCATTTTAAGATGTTTCATGTAATTCGTACTCGATGAAACACAGAAAATCGCCTTTCGTTATGCCACGCACTTGCATGGAATTGATTACGCTCGATAATCGATTATAATTATTATTCGCTTTCCCATCTTCACTTATTTGCTTGCGCAGTTCGACGAAAACATCGAACAACATTCTGAACGACAGGAGAGAAAATACGCAATACGATTCGATCGTGTAGCATGGAGGAAAAGATATTTTAGTTACTAGATAAAGATTGTCGCTTCGGTTGCCTTTGTTCTGCTGTCCGGAACATAGAGATGAGTGACATTTAACGCTCACACACTGATGTGCAATTCGGCATGTGTAATAAATGTTTTCCTTCTGTTCATAACCTCAAAATTGATCGAGTCATCACAATGGTTGCGAAGGAGTCAAAAAATATATGGTAATATACTCATTTTTACCCGAACTTTTCTGAGTAGCACCATCTAGGAGTGTTTGTTTTCCTTCTATCGCCACTCACACATTCGGACGTGAGAATTTCAATGTTGGGTACCAAGCTGTCAAATCGTATGGATTTTCCTTCTTTGACATTAAATGCTAAATTTTAGCACCCCTATCCTCGCCAGCAAAAGGTATTCCGAACAGCGACGACAGCGACAATCTTTATCTGGTAACTAAAATATCTTTTCATGGAGGGGTTGATACAGCTGGGGTGTGAAATAAACATCGTTTTTCCACGACAGAATTAATATTCATTTGACCTTTCGTAGACATTGAGTATTTCAAGGCAAAATTTTCAAAACGACTTATCTGCTTTTGTAAACAAAGATTCAAACGACGATTTGACGAATCTGATAGCTCTCTCACGCAAACCAACACCATCAACAGGTAGCGGAATCCTTAATCTACCTATTGATAGTGTTGGTTTGCATGGGAGAGCTATCAGATTTGTCAAATCGTCGTTTGAATCTTTGTTTACAAAAAGCATAAGTCGTTTTGAACTATTATAATGTATTAGACTAGCGGTGAGATGCGCGATTATAGAGGGAAGGAGGGGAGACTTGATCCCCGGGGAGACTTGATCACCCCGTGTTTTATCAAGAACTAAAGTAGTTTTGTTCTAGCGTATTTTTTTAGTATAGATCCTCCAGACAAATGACCTTTACGTGGTGAGTTATTTTTTGGATTGACAACCTTATTTATTCTGCAGGGCGGTTTGAATGATTTGACCTTTCTAAAGATTTTTTATTGGCCATGCAAAATTTGAACAACTTTTCATAACAATGACCAAATGCTTTCATTTTCACAGCACAAAGCCATAAATATGCTTAATGATCTGTACTGATGAAAATGTCAACATTCCTTCAAAGTTTTAGGATATTTTGGTTTGAAGTTATTGCCTCAATATGGGGACACTTGATCCCCCATTAGTCCCCCATTTAAAAAATCTGAGGGCACCTTTATCTAATTTTATCAAAGCAAGTTCTTGGATAGGGATCTTGACAGCACTCCAAAAAATCGATTGTGTATCAACAACAACAATAATTTAAGGACTGTCATATACATCAGTAAAGTTAAATACTTAATTTCTTAGGGAGTCTGTGCGGAAATCCCGTATGTTTATTTATTTTTGGCTGTGATAAATCGGAAATCAGAAAAAGGGATCAAGTCTCCCCAGTCTCCCCTAAAGCAAGACCATGCTGAGGGTGACTGGGCTCGATTCCCGGTTCCGGTCCACACAATTTTCGGTTTGGAAATTGTCTCGACTTCCCAGAGCATAGAAGTATCATCGTGTTACCCTAATGATATACAAAAATGGTAACTTTGCTTAGAAACCTCGCGGTAAATAACTGTGAAAGTGCACTAAGCTGCGAGGCGGCAATGTACCAGTGGGGAATGTAATGTTAATAATAAAATGAAGAATGATAATAACCGTAAAGGATGAGATAATGGCACATCATTCAAATAAATCAATAACTCAGCGGTAATACATCATTTTGTAGGGAAATATTTTTCACCGTTGCATAAGAATAGTGCATTGGGCACATTCTGACTTGGTTTTATAGAAGCCATGTTTGAACGACTTCCTGGGAAGAGCCATGAACAGAAAAAACTGAACATGATATGGACTTGATTGATGTAAGAGATAAAAGAACAGGCAACAGTATCAAAAATGTGCACCGAAATATCATTTCAATATCAAGATATGTTATTGAAAAGAATAGAATAGCACATAATATTGATTACTCACTTTTCACAGTGAGTTGTGAGAAATGAGGAGAGACAAGTGAGTAGTGAGATGACTAACTACTCACTTTTCACTCTTCTTCTCACTGTAAAAGTGAGAAGTGCGGCGTGAGAAGTTTGACATCTCACTACTAACTTCGCACTTTTTCACAGTGAGAAGTATGAGATGAGGTGAGAATGAGACATCTCATTTTCACTTCTCATCACTCATTCCTATATTTAATATTTAATATTTAATATTTATTATTTAATATTTAATATTTAATATTTAATATTTAATATTTAATATTTAATATTTAATATTTAATATTTAATATTTAATATTTAATATTTAATATTTAATATTTAATATTTAATATTTAATATTTAATATTTAATATTTGATATTTAATATTTAATATTTAATATTTAATATTTAATATTTAATATTTAATATTTAATATTTAATATTTAATATTTAATATTTAATATTTAATATTTAATATTTAATATTTAATATTTAATATTTAATAATATTTAATATTTTAATATTTAATATTTAATATTTAATATTTAATATTTAATATTTAATATTTATTATTTAATATTTAATATTTAATATTTAATATTTAATATTTAATATTATATTTAATATTTAATCTTTAACCTTTAATATTTAATATTTAATATTTAATATTTAATATTTAATATTTAATATTTAATATTTTCTATTTAATATTTAATATTTGATATTTTAATATTTAATATTTAATATTTAATATTTAAAATTTAATGTTAAAATATTTAATATTTAATATTTAATGTTGTATTATTTAATATTTAATATTTAATATTTAATTTAATATTTAATATTTAATATTTAATATTTATTTAATATTTAATATTTAATATTTAATATTTAATATTTAATATTTAATATTTAAAATTAATATTTAATATTTAATATTTAATATTAATAATCAATTATTTAATATTTAATATTTAATATTTATTTAATGTTAATATTTAATATTTAATATTTAATATTTATTTATATTTAATATTTAATATTTAATATTTAATATTTAATATTTAATATTTAATATTTAATATTTAATATTTAATATTTAATATTTAATATTTAATATTTAATATTTAATGTTTAATATTTAATATTTAATATTTAATATTTAATATTTAATATTTAATATTTAATGTTTAATATTTAATATTTAATATTTAATATTTAATATTTAATATTTAATATTTAATATTTAATATTTAATATTTAATATTTAATATTTAATATTTAATATTTAATATTTAATATTTAATATTTAATATTTAATATTTAATATTTAATATTTAATATTTAATATTTAATATTTAATATTTAATATTTAATATTTAATATTTAATATTTAATATTTAATATTTAATATTTAATATTTAATATTTAATATTTAATATTTAATATTTAGCGCGAATAACATATTATTCGACCATAGTGCAGACATAGTATTAGTCACCTTTCGCCTTACTCTCTACTTGTCACGAGCTCACTCAGTGTTAAATATAGCTCACAGTATGCAGGATGGGTGTGCGCCATTTGGAAACTTTTATCCGCAAAAGTAGAGCAACGGCTGCTTCAAAGTGAATATTGACATGAAGTCAAGTAAATTTGAAAATACAATATTAGTTTAGATCAATAATTATTATTAATACCAACTTTTCAGAGGACTACTATAACAAAGCTTCTTCCAGAATCACAGTCGCCCCCACCACCTGTGATTGTATTATTGTTACGTATGTTGCGTTGTCGTGTGGAATTAAGCGCAGTTGATTTCGCTCAACTCTACCTTTGATTTATGGAGCCCGTTTTAACGTCGGATTTTGGACCGTTGATGCGCGCTTTCTGCGGAAGTTAGAAATCCCTCAGGTGGTGCTAGAGTTTTTGTGGATGGCGGGTGTACTCGATTTCCAAACTTAAAACCTGGTGCGAGCGCGTAGAGACCCAAAAGAAATACCAAGAACTGATCAGAAATAACGTCGAGCACTTGCGGTCGATTGAAGACTAGTATAGAAGCTTGGAGCACCAGGTTGCAGTTATGCTCTCGAGCACCTTGCAAGAATACACGGAAATTTGACAGTGTCCTTGGAAAAAGAATGCGATCAAGAATTGGCTGCCTTTGCTTACCGGTAGAGTGAATGCATTGGCAATTATTTGCAATGAAGCTCAGATTTTTTTACTAATATACAGAAGGAGACTGGAGGTTTTGGTCATCAAAAAGACCTTTATATCGATACTTTGGAAACCATGGGGTGATATAATCCCTTAAAGCTTTACTGAAGCATTTAGAAGATTATCCTTCAGCGCATAGATGCTGCATTATTTTGCAACACTCTGTGGAAATGACATCGTCAAACTCAAGCGGAAGAATTAAAACCTTGGTTTCACTTTCGCCTTGGACAATATTCTCGCAAAATAGTCAATGTAGCCAACTTCGTTTCGAGAGCAGTGGCCTAGTCCAAATTTACTTGAAATTGAGAATCAAGTTTTGGACCGCGCAAAGGAAAAGCTTCAGAAACATCGTTTTCAGCAGAGTTTGGAGTTTTATAAAACTTTGTATAAGTTTATCTTGAACACTTACTCTTCAATGTTGATTTATGATTTCTTTTTGCAGAACTATAGTACCGAACTTAAACCCTAATAATGATCCAGTGGTAGAGTGTTCTTTTGAAACATCCCAGATTCATTCATGTACACCAAATTTGGCACAAACAACCTCACCCTGTATGTTTCGGATTGGTTGACTTACTTGTGGCAGCACTGAATTAGGTCAGCTTAACCAACTGCCTGTTTTAATCTTGTTATTCGCATCCCTGAGCACGCACCGCCGGTATCATCGTATACCACCGCCGTAAGCGTCCGAAACACTACACACACCCATTTGTCGTCAAACTAACCCACCAGCAAAATCACGAAGCAAAAATCTGCCCGTGCAGTTTCCACAGTTCATAGTGCCTGCCTCGCTCCCGCAACTAATATTCTCCACCGATCCATCTGATGTAGCAAAATTTAATGATCAGAAGCTGCTTCTTCTCAGCTGGATCGTGTCAGATCACTGGATTGGCGGTGTCTCAAATCGGTATTGCGACCGCTTCTTCCGACAGTTGTCACTCTACTACAACGAGTGCAAAATCCACATCATTTTGCTGTTCGAAGCCAAATCTGTTGCTTCAAGTTGCACTAATGATTGTGGCAAGAAAGCTACTGATCACGTTGAGGCTGGAATTTCCAACGAAGATCGATAGCCGACCGTTTCGATTAGTGTTTTTCTACTAAGAACCATGTAATAATTTCGTCATAGAGGCGATGGATTCCATGGAATGAACCCTAGGAGGATATCGAGATGATCCACGCACCATTTTGATGGAGTGCTGTTCCATACGGAAATATGACCAGTGGGCTAATTCTGGAAGGGATTTCACAAAACAAATCAGAAGGAATGCTTGCATTTATGCAAAAGTGTTGAAGTTAATATATTTATTATTTTTTAATGAATATTTTTAATAAATATAAATTGAAGTTATTATATTTATTTATTTTTAATCCCAGGTCATAAAGAAGGGCTGAGTGCAACCTTCAGCAATTCCAATAGGAGACATCTATGTAAAATAATTCGACATCTGTCAAAAGTAATAATCTTGCTCTGCCAGCTGAGGGGTTATTCTGATAATTTTGAAATGTCACTTTTAAGGTTCAATTCCAGTTGAACTCTCCAAATGGAGACAGACCCTTAATTAATGGCTACGCAGTCTCATATGATTAAAAACGAGATTTTATTCGTCAAACGTTTCGACACCCGGGATAAGTGTCGCTTCTACTTCCAGGGAAGAATGATTTGACTTCGCGTTTTGTCTTCTGTTTTGTCTAACTTTAACGCTGTCTCTGGTTATTATGGCGTCGGTACATAGTCCCTCCGGAATAAAGAGAACGAACATTTAAGCTGGTTTATGCCATACGTGTGTAAATATCCGCAACCGTTAGAGTTTCAAATGCATCGAATATTTTAGAACCGCGATTTGGCAATCGTTTGGAGAGATGGCGCGATGATCATTACTGTGTGAAATGCAGCCTAAATATAACTGTCAAACGTATGTTATGAAACTGGGTTCGACGGTTACTTCCCAACTAACATTTTAATGTCAATAGTAAATGTTAGTTTCAACTCGTCTATACAGACTTCAAGCTGAATATGTGTGCTATACATATGATCAAGAGCTTCTGATATTCCAATGCTTTTTACCCAGCAAATCTGGCGAATCTATTCAGCTGTTTTTGACGTGTCCTTTGCACAACTACTTGCATGTTACACAGTTTTTCTCAATCTTTACTACAAACCATTTTAGTAATATGAATTCGCTTCAATGGCGCTTATTCAGATTTTGGTCTAATCTGTTAAATAAGTTTATACAACCACTGAATTCAATTTGACTAAATATTATTTGAGAAGGAGGAAGTAAATTTCGTGAGTTTATTCAATGTTTTTTTTGTGAAAACTCAAGCCTATCAATTTTGTTGCTACCTAAGATTCGAACTCCTGATCTCCTGATTCAATGGCTGCTGCTCTGTCATCACCAAATCACTTTGAGCATATATAGCAAATAATAAAGCAAATTATGGATGTGCTGTACTTCGCATACCCTATGGAGGTTGTTTACTAACGCTATTTTCAGATGGCATGCTGTATAAACGCATTAGAAGAGGCCTGCATGCTGCTTTCAGCACATAAGCTTAAAAATTATGCACTTTCAGCATGATATTTCAACCATTATTCAAACATCTATCAGCATGTTCTGTTTGGCTAACTTTTATCCATCATCATCAATTTCTGAAATTGTTTTTCAGCAACATTTTCTCGTACCTGTATAGAATTTGCTACTTTTGCTGCTAATCGTTTTAACAATGGAAATCCGTCAACTTAGAAATATCGCCTTCCTAAATGAAGCTTGTTTTCTTACACTATCTGCTAGCATTATTGACGGCGCTTTGTCCAGTTGCTAAAAGAGCAGGTGAATATCTTTTGTAGCTGCATTACAGAAATCAATAACTCATACACAGCTCCGGCAGCAAAAAGAAATCAGAAGTATAAACATAGCGGTTTGACGTTTCAGCCATACTGATATGCTATTAAAAAGAAGCAATGGAATAGGTTTACTTAAACGTTGTGTAATCTTCAAAGGTACAGAAAGTTGCCCTAAAAGCTTCGTTAGTTTCATTTTATAGCGCCATTGCGCTATATTATTAGTCTTCTATATAACAACAGCAAAAACTTGTTTTTCATTGTGAATGCTACTCACCGTAATATGGGAGAAGTTGCTAACAAGCAACTCAGTTACATACATGAGCTCTTAACCGATAAGCTTTGTTTGCCTGAACTTCAGACAGAGCTGTTTTATGACTATATATGAAAGCTGCATAAACGATAAAAGATTGGAATATATTTCCAGCTGCCTGACCCCAGCTGATAGGTATTTGGGTAATGAGTCGGAGTTGAAGTTTTGGGATTATTTGTGGAGGCTTTTTCTTTTTTATTCGTAGCATTGGCGGCTTTTTATTCAAATATTATACATTGCCAAAGGCTAGAAGTTGAAGCTTTTTAGCACACCAAAAATGTTAGTTGGGTTATCAGTTGCGTCCATATGCACGGAACCGCGAAACAACTCACTTAATGGTTCACTACTCCAAATCACGCCCTTGCCGTGCAAGTAGCCAAAATAAAGTACAAAATGCGAGAAAGAAAAATCCGGTGAGTACTTTTGCCTTTACTCCCCTGTAACTGAATTTTTCACACCACTGCTATGGATTTAAGTTACTATTTATCGTTAAGATTCTTTATTTATAATTCGATCACAGCACTAGACACTACCGCTCTACACCGTTCACGTCCTCGTAGTCGCTCTCCTCGCATGAAGACAATGCTCCCAGTTTTCCGTCTTGATATCCATGGTCCTGTAAATAATCAGGTTCAGTATATTCCCGAAAACCGGCACGGCAAATGCTGGAGTAAAGCGTACCATTGGTACTTCAGCGTACCTGAAGGAATAAAATAGACCCCATCTCGCGGTCCTTAGCCTCTTACCCAGCAACTCTATCCCTACCTCCCGCGGTGCTGGCCCGGGATACGAAGCAGAGCAACCTTAGGGAGAATAGATCGGGTAACCAACCCCAGTGGGAACTATGGATCCGTCATGCTGACGAGGGGAAGGGGGGTTTTGCTCCCTCTCCGGAAGTGCAAATCTTATTGAGCGTCTGTTCTCCATGTCAGGATCGAGCTCACAACAGCGTCTGTTCTCCATGTTAGGGCGGCTGATCATCGTCCAGCGAAGGTGCCAGCGAGGGACTCTAAGTAAAAACGCTGTGCACCATGGTCCACCGGAAATAAGAGGAGGGAATGGTCCTCCGGAAATTTAAGGGGTTTGGTCACCCGACGAACCGACAGTGTCCTCCATGGAAAATAGATTCAGAATTTGCTGCTGACACCATGATGAAAAATCATCTAAGAACACTACCGCCACCCGCATAATGGCTCGCGAAGTTTTCATAGCTTAGCCACCCAACCTACGTGTATTAACATTGCAGCTGTGCATACCGTATGTGGTAACAACGTAGGAATCGACTTTACACTTGCATATAGTTCATAGAAAAGCAATCATTGCCCAGTCATTTTGCCGACTTTTTTATAAGAGTGTTACCCAGCGTCCTATCCCTTCCTGATTTTTCCGCTCATGGAGCAGAAACAGGCGAAAAAAGGTAACGTAATATCCGAAGCCGAATGAACGAAGATGGGAGACGAAAAGGAGATTGTCGATTGAGAGGGGAACGTCGTTGTTAGACAGCCGTGGGCGAAACACCAGCGAAGAAGAAATGGGCTGTAGAAAGTGACCATGTGCGGAACGGCAGTTAAGTGTTCGGTGACCGTTCTTGCGTCATTTAGGATTCTCGTTAAAAGTGTCAACGCAGGGAGCCTACGCCGGCTACCCATTCAGGAAATCCGGGAAGAAGCCACACGTCGGCTACGTTACCAGTCTAATAAGCTATTCTTCCACCGGTGCCGGATCAAACCTGAACGAATTCGGAATCAAGCTCCCTACGGAACCGGGATCAAGTCTCTCGGTTTTCCTAGAAAGACCGTCTCCGTGATCAACCACCCCCCCCTCGGTGCATGTTCCCCGAATATCGAAGCTGCGCCGATTCAGACCAACGCACGCTTATGTCGAGTAATGCGGTCAGCCTACCCGGCTATCCACCCGCAGTGCCGGGATCAAAAACCTCGACGGAGTCAGAATCAAACAACAACGGTTCCCGAACGAGAGCATCTCCGTGGCCAACACTCACTTCAGCTATACCCCGATCGACACTGGATCCGGATATCGATGGATATACCAACAACGAGCCCAGCCCATCAACTTCGATCAACCCAGAAGCTGTTGCCATCGACTGAGCCCAAACCGGGGATGAGGTCTCTTCGTTCCCCCACGTTGCCGGTACCGTGAAAGGGTACCACAGGTATGTCCCCCTATATGCGCATACCTACGATGAGGCCCCAACTTCAACAATGGCAGCACTAATTTCCCTATCTCTCCCTACTAACTTCCAGACTCTCTAAAATGAAAACAAATATAAAATATAAGTAAAATGTGTTTATGTTTACATTACTCTATCCCTACATGCATGCAATTTAAGCGTCGATTATGGTGTTGTAAAGTCCACGCTTTCTCCGGCTTTCTTGTCGTAATGTCCCACAAGCAGGTAGATGGCGAACCCTGAGGCATCTCAAGCTTGGGAGCTAGTTGGGGGACATGCAGACGTCCACTGCAAAAAGACGTATGGACGTCAGCAGCAGATTACACAGCGGAGTTGTGTCTTAAGCTCCATTTGACAGGGCGATCGCCCGCAAAAGCGAATAACCGTTAAAGAAGTGTGAGACAATCAGAGAACGCCAGTGACACGTCAGTTCGTCAGGTGGTTGATGGTGTCCCAGGCCCTGCAAAGCCAAGCCTTTAAAAATCTGCATAGCAACGAACAAATCCCAACAAGAGAGTACGGACCCGGAACCATCGGCGAACCACTGCGAGCGAAAGGACTAGCGATTGGAAACTCGGTTCGATGGAACTGCAAATCTCTCAACTTCATCGGAGCACACGCATACTCGCCGATGTGCTCCAAGGGCCCGTGGATTCCGGCATCGTCAAGTGCTGCCCAGGAGGTTTGTTGGAAGGGATCAATGGTGCAAACGTTTAGAGATAATCATACTATCTACCAGAGCTGCGGCAACACACACGAGCTGGGAACAGCTTTCATAGTGATGGAGCGATATGCAGGCGCGTTGATCGGGTGGTGGCCGATCAATGAAAAGAATGTGTGCAGGTTGAGGGATCAAAGGCCGGATTCTTCAAAACTTCAGCATAATCAACGTCCGCCAGCCCACACTCCCGGAAGCACTGATGATGATGATAGAGGACGCATTCTGCGCGCAGCTGCTGGAACGTGAAGTACGACAGCTGTCCAAGCCGACATCAAAATCATCATAGGAGATTTGAACGCTCAGGTTGGCCAAGAGGAGGAGTTTAGACCGACTATTGGAAAGTTCCAGCGCTCACCGGCTGACGAACGAAAAACGGACCTACGACTAATTGATTTCGCCGCCTCCAAGAATATAACGGCCAGCCTTCGCAGCACCTACTTCCAACACAGCCCTCCCGTATCCGGTACACCTGGAGATCACCACTGCAGACAGAATCACAAATCGACCACGTTCTGATTGATGGACGGCACTTCTCCGACATTATCGACGTCAGGACCAGTGTTGTAAATCGTGAATTTATCGTTATCGCCGATAACGTTGATTGTGAACAACGTTATCCGGTTTGCTACGACAACTCTTTTGATGAATCAACTGAATTATTATCGGAGTTCCGATAATTTAACGTAAAGATTAACTCGATAATTTTGCGATAAAATGGGGTTACTAGATTACCGCGAACAAGGTTGGTATGTAAAATTTTGACAGAAGCCGAGAATGGAACAAATTGATGTTTTGCAGCTGGTTGATGAGGAGTTAATTTTTGATTGAAGCGGGGCACTCTGGAAATGAGTTGGCTTAATGCACTGCTACTCTACGAAACATATGAGAAGTGAGGTGCACTGTTGTTGGTGGTTTAGTGTTTTTTCCAATAAGAAGATCCGCGGAAATTCGCACTACCCTAGCGGACTTACTTCTGATACAAGTGACACTTAAATATAAGTACGCTTTTAATGAGAGAGCATGATTTTCCTTCGCTTCAAATCCTTATCATTATGCAAGCAAGAATATTCACCTGGAATCCAATCGGAACCCTTGGGAATATAATATTGGGATCCAAGCACTAGAAATTTATTTGATGCAGCGATCTGTTGTTGCTGTATTCCAGGCAGCACCAGAACCGAGAAAACATTTCTCGACAGGAGTTTGGTGGAGCTAGCCTCGTCCATCTATTCAATATGATTTGGTTAGACTAAAAAGTTTAGTCTAAACTGTGAAGAATCATAAAACATTTATATATCTGGGTGCTCCGGATCTTGCAAAGACAAGTTTTATTAATCATGCTAGATTAAACACATAAGCATAGGTAGACATTACCAAAATCCTCTCAGATTCTCTACTGTGTACAACTGCCGATTCTGCTAAGAACTTTAATGATTGAACAAGAAACTAATGTTTTGGTCAATTCGATGACCTCAACTTGAATGCTCCAATTTAATTCAGGCGTTCCTGAATAGATATTGCAAATTCAACTTGTAAATATTTGCGCTTTGAACTATAGTACATGTTACAGTTAACTCGTGCTTTCAATGGTATCGATAAATCAGCGAAAACTCGATAACGATAACATTAATTCAACGCTCAGCTTTATCGTCAACGAAGCATTATCCGTAAAAGCGTTATCGTTATCGAAGTTGGCGTTAAATTAACGATGATAATTTATCGATTAACAACCCTGGTCAGGACATATCGGCTGGCGCTAACATCGACTCTGACCACTATATCTGAGCAGTGATGGATTGAAAACTGCGCCCCAAAAGCTGTATCCGTCATCAACAGTAATGTTCCGGTACCGACTTGACCGCCGCGGTACGATTCCTAGAGCGACTCGAAGCAACTTCTGATATCGCCACTGCACTACATGCCTTGCAGCATCTCGAGGCAGCGTTGCCGGAAGAGGAGAATTGAGCTCGATGGGGCCCCTCTTGGGGACTGCTGGAATACGGTCAAAGCAGCCATTAATGAGCGCAGCGGAGAACAACGTCGGGTACATGGGTCGGAAGTCGACGCGGAACGATTGGGATTTCCGACGAAGAGTGCCCAGACGAACAGATTCTGGAGGGAGAAGGACGCAGCGCAGGCGGTCGCGCTGCAGCAAGGTACCCGGCAGGGCAGACGTGGAACGTTATAGACGGAAGCGGAGACAGCAGACCCGCCTTTTCCAGGAGAAAAGAAACGCCGCCTATGGAAGAAGCGGAGTGCGAGGAGATGGAACAAGCTGTGCCGTTCTCAAGAAAACACGCCAAGAGATTATACCAGAAGCTCAACGCATCCGCGCAAAAGGAAGCTTCGTGCCGCGAGCCGAAATGTGCCGGGGATAAGGATGCGGAGACATCTTGACGGACGAACGAACATATATGGTGATCGAAAGGTGAAAGCAGCACTACGAGGAACATCTGAATGGCGCGGAGAGTACAGGCAGTGAAAGTCAAGAGGCAGCCGGAGGAGATGACTACGTCAGTTCAGTGGACGATGGAAGCCAAACCAGCCCCCACCTTGAGGGAAGTTAGGGATGCCATTCAACAGGCCTAAAGACCAACTGAAAGCAGCTAGTGGTAAGGATGGTATCGGAGCTGAGCTTCCCATCAAGATGGGGCCCGGAAAAGCTGGCCACTTGCCTGCACACAAACCCCGTGATGAAGTCAGAATCTGAGGAAACTGAACACGGCTACCGGAGGGAGAGTGGAAGGAAGGGGTTATATGCCCCATCTACAAGAAAGGCGACAAACTGGAGTGTGAGAACTTTCGAGCGATCACTGCATCCTTAATGCCGCCTACAAAGTGAAGTATCCCAGATCATACTTCCGTCGTCTGTCACCATTAGTGAATGAGTTCGTGGGAAGTTATCAAGCCGGCTTCGTTGACGGCCGCTCGACAACCGGACCAGATGCTTTACTGTACAGCAAATCCTTCAAAAATGCGCATGAATACCCACCAAGTCCCCAACGCACCCATCTGTTCGTTGATTTCAAGGAAGGCGGTATACGACAGTATAGAACCGCGTAGAAACTGCTATGAGAAAATTATATGGACTGAGAACAGCTTCCCTGGGAAGCTTACCAGACTGATGAAAGCAATGGTGGATGGTATGCAAAAATGTGTGAAGATTTCGGGCGAACACTCCAGTTCGTTCGAATCGCGTCGGGGACTAAGACAAGGTGATGGACTTTCGTTACACCTGTCGTGTTCCAACATTGCCGCTAGAAGGTGTCATGCGGAGAGCCGGGTATAGCAGCCGGGGTACGATTTTCCAACAGATCCAGATCAAATTTTCGGCTTTGCTTCGCGGATGACATGGACATTGTCGGCCGAACATTTTGCAAAAGGTGGCAGAACATGTACACCCCGCTTGAAACGTGAAGCAACAAAAGTTGGACTACGGTGATGAATGCGTCAAAGACAAAGTACATGCTTGTGGGCGTGAACCGGGCGCGACAGGGCCCGCCTGGGAAGCAGTGTTACACGATGAACAGGGGATACCTTCGAGGTGGTCGAGGAATTCGTCTACCTCGGATCCCCTTTACTAACGGACTGACAACAACGTTAGTCGGCGTGAAAATACGAAGAGCGCATCATCTGTGGAAGTCGGGCCTACTACGGGCTCCAGAAGAAACTGCGGTCGAAAAAAAGATTTCGCCACCGCACCAAATGTAATATCGCCTGTACAAGAGACAGCTTGTAAGACCGGTTTGTCACTCTACGGACGCCATGAAACATGGACAATGCTCTGAGGAGGACTTTGCAAGCACTCAGGTATTCGAGAGACGGAGTGCTTAGGACCATCCTTTGGCGGTGTGCAAAGAAGACGGTGTGTGGCGGCGAAGAATGAACCATGATGCCTTGCCCAACTCTACGGCAGAACCCCAGTATCCAGAAGGTGGCTAAAGCCGGAAGGGTACGATGGGCAGGACAGGCAGCTGCCAAGAATGCCGGACAGCAGCCCTGCAAAGATGGTGTTCGCTTCCGATCCGGCAGGTACGGACGGCGTGGAGCGCAGCGAAGCGAGATGGAGCAGACCAAGGTGCAAAACGACTTGGCGAGCATAGGGCGCATATCCGAGGGTTGGAGAGATTGCGGCGCCTTGAACCGTGTATTGTGGCGTCAAATTGTTGATTCAAGTGTTATCTGTTTAGATGTTAACTAAATAAATGAAAAGGTATGAAATATTCGAAAACCAAGTAATGTGTTTTGTAAGCATTCTATACAGAACCCTACACCCTACCTTTCTTTAGAAAAGAGAATATGAATGGCGTGAGGATATTAATACATTATGTAATCAACTTGAGTCGGCTCGACTCGGATCTGGTTATCTTGGATCGCTCACTTGTAGATGCTGCCCCGGCTTTTCTGTTTGCGTTTTCAAGTCTGCTGCCATCCTATAATGTTATTCCCGCCGAGGAAATCGTTCTCATCTAAATACCGTTCCCCATCCAGGATGGCCGTTTTTCACCCGACGTCCTGATAGGTACTGTATCAGGATGATCCGGATCGTCACGATTACGGTGATCGTTCGTATCAGGGGCGCAATTTTTTGGTATACGTTTCCAGGTGAGCTGCACTTCTTTCTGAATTGCTTTCCTGAAGAATTTGAACGAATTGTAACGTCCGTTCCTCTCTTCTCTATTAAGACGAACTCCTCCGGGGAGAATTAGAGCTTAGCTTTATGTATCTTTTTTCGGACGTTTTGCCAGTACGTGGTCGCTTCAATCCTCGATACTACTACCACAGACAAACAGACGTAACAGCTAGAACATTTTCCTAGAAAAATTCATCAGCTCCAGTTCACTTTGCCACCATCCTCGCGTGCGTATGTTGTACGAAATCAAGTATAAGTACAACAATGTCACCCAGAAGGCGCTAGTGTGAAATGTCAAACATTAAGGAATGCGATGCGCGCCTCTGGATGTGAAACTCGCAATCAATTGAATTTCAAAACGGTCGTTGAATTCGGTCGATGGGAGATTTCTTCAGTGTGTTACGTCTCTGTTTGTCTGTGCTACGGCGACAAGCAAAAGCGTACACCGAGGCGTACACTGAGGAAAAACTGCTTATAGCAGAAAACTAGACCTGTGCGCCGCCGCGCCACCGCCATACCGCCGACACTTATTGACGTACGCCGACGCCGGTCAGAGTGTCGGCGGCGCGCCATACCCGCCAGTTGACTCACGCCGCTTCGAATTTCGTATTTCACGCCGATGATTGGTCAGCAAAAACATCACAGTTTGCAGTGCGTTTGCATCTGCCGAACCAAAGCAACCTATCAAGCATTGATTAAAGCCAGCCAGATACAGCAGATTTGACTTTGCTTTTATTTCTGTCACTTTTACCCGCATTAGCGTGTTAAATGTTAGGTCCTCTTTTGGATACGGACCAACTTAGAATCAACCTAAGCAGTAGCCACCGAACTCTTCATGTGGAATAATCCCAATCTCTGGTCGCATTGGGTTTGGTTCACCATATTTTCAAAGGTTTGAATGTTACACATCCCTAATTGGTCTAGGATTCTTTTAACTTCCTGGGCATGGAGGTATCATTTGTGTTAGTCTCGTGATAAGCGAGATGCTAAAATAGTAACTTGGCTTTCTGGAGCTGGGGTTTGCGTCACCCACCAAAATAGAACTTATTTTCTTTGCTCCTCATTGTTACCTAAATTGCCCATTTTGAAAAGAAATTTCTGGAGAAATTCCCGATAGAATTCCTGACGGAATTTTAAGTTAAGGAAAAATGTCGGTAATTGCTTTAGGAGGTTCCTTTGGAAATTGCTCTAAATTCCCGTACGGAAATATCTGAAAATTAGTCCTAGAAGATTTTGGGATTAAGAAATTCAAGAAGTAATTCCTAGATAAATTTCCGAAGGAATGGAGATATTATACGGGAAACCTGGAAGAATTCTATGGAATTGTTAAAAGCTAATTTCGAAGAAATTTGCCAGAAATTTCACTAAGATGCGTATGTATGTATGTAGTTATCCACCATCCTGGCTCGAATCTAGAATCTGCATGTGGCTCCACTCAATGGTAAAAAGTCGAATTTAATTACCAATCTGCTTTCTCAATGCACTGCTGGAAACGAGTAGCGGACCCGAAATCAAAGTCACTTACGAGAAGCCTGCTGGATAGAGAGAATCACCTTTCAGCAGTTTACTTCAACAGACTAATAAATAGATTCGCAATCCTTTGTTAGCTTTCCGAGGGATGTAAAGCTGTCTTTGAGAAGGGCGCGTCAAATCCATAACAACTGTGGAGCGATAATACTTATGTGTACTTATCTACATGGATAGAAATTTGTAAAGAATTTCTGAACGGATTTCAAATGGAATTATCAGAATTAATCTTTAATCTAATTAATCTAATTAATCAGAATTTCCAGAAGAATAACTTAAGAAATTTCCTAAGATTTTTTTGAAGAAATTTCTGGAGAAATTCCCGATAGAATCCCTGACGGAATTTTCGAAGTAATACTAGAATATGTTTTTTATGACTTACTGAATTAATTCCTGAATGCATTTTAGCGCTATTTGTTTGGAAAATCCATTTAAAATTCCGTCTTAAATCACTTTCAGATTTCCTTCAGAATAATCCTTCGAAATTCATTAAAAAAATTTGTTTGAAAATCTTTTCCAGAGTTCTTTTTCCGGTTATTCCTTCAAGAATTGGAGTCGGAAATTCCTCCAGGAATTTCTTCGAGAATTTGTTTAGAAAAGCCGACAGGAATTAATTTGGACATCCATCCAGAGATTCCTTCAGAAAACCCTCCGTATTTTTTTCAGAAATTCATATGGAGACTTCACTCCAGGAAGTTCTAAAGGGAAATTCCTTCAGAAAACCATACAAAATTCCTGCAGGAATAATTCCGGAAAATTCTTATTTGAAGGAATTTCTAAAGGAATTTTTCGAAGAAAGTTCAAAAAAGGTATTTTAGTGTTAAACTTATTTTCAGTTGAAAAAAACATACTTGAACAACGGTTTAAAAAATTGAAGGAATTAACAAACGGGAAATTTCTGAAAGACGTCCCAAAAGAATTTCTGAAAAAAGATTCCCGAAAGAAATTTTCAGAAGGTTTACCAGAACTTCTCGAAGAGTTGCTAACAAGGAATTTTAGAGGAATAAAAGTTTGAAGAAATTCCTATAGGAAATTCGAAAAAAAACACCTGGAGAAAGTTCCTACTAAATTCCAAAGGGAAATTTCGAAAAAAATACCAAAAATATCTTCCTAGAGTTTCCGAAGATTTTTTTTATGAATTACTGGAAGAATTTCTATTGAAAATTGCTAAAAAATACTGAAGGAATGTCTAAAAAAATCCTAATTCAAATTCAGAAGGATTTCTATTAAAGGAATTTCCGAATGCATTCTAAAACTGTGCTTACGTAAGGCATTCCTATGAAATTCTTGAACAATTTTCTATGGGTATTTTCTAAGAAATTCTTAAAGAAAATTCAAAGGGATTCCTAAAAAAGTTTTTCGAGATGAATTTCTGAAGAGATTCGAAAAAACTCCGTAAAGGAACTTCCGAGGCAATAGCTTAAAATAATTTCCAAGAAAATTCATGAAAGGAAACTGTGGAGAGAAATTTGAGAGAATTTCCGAAGAAATACCCAATTAAAGTTACAAGGGCAGTTCTGAGGAATTTATTAGGGAAATTCTAGAATTAATTCGTAGAATTCCTTTTTCGCATTTCCTGAAGAATATCTCTTTTAGGAAATTTCCAAACGAATTTCAGGATTTATATCCAAAATACTTTCTTATGAACCTATATTGCTATGATGGGGCAACGTGTCTTTCTTAAGTGGAGGATGTAATGTAAACTTTTTTCTGTGGATTGGATTCTGTGGATACAAAATTCTTCACGCCGCCAACGCCGCCGCCGCCGGTGTAAAATGACCTTACGCCGCCATAATTCAAAAAAAGTACTTCCGGCGCACAGGTCTGAAGTAGAAACTACCATTTTAGGGGTAATATTGAGAACCAGCACCGACGTTTTTCAGCAACCGAAGTGCCAAATTTCTTAAAATAACTAAAATATGGTCTATCTCACGATAAAATTGGTATATTCAACCGCTTCTATGGATTATTCTTACTGAAAACGTAGTAAAAATTGTGTGGTGCAAAATCAACTATTTTGTTTGCGTCTATGCCTAAATAACAATTTTTATGGTAAAATTGAAAATACTTTTCAATCAGATTTATGGTTTAATTGAGCGATTTGTCCCTTCGGTTTGAAAAACGTCACGGTACTGTTCTTAATTTTACCACAAAATTATTGTATTCTACTACAAAGTTTTTTTTTCAGTGTAGTACGTGCATTACACCTCCACTTTTTCTTTCTGAATGCTATCTCTTTGGTCTCTTACGTCCTCATCACTTAGCAATTTACAGTGGAGGGATGTATGGCAGTTTGGTACTGTATACATGCCGCCGATCCGAACATCAACTCCGCTGGAGATTTTTTCCAGTTCTTAGGGTGCGCTGTAGAGTGATACGTTAAAAGATACTGACATAATTCTTTCCGCCAATAATGTCCAAGCTCTTGAGGAAATTCGGAGTTGATTTAAGTATAGACCGATTCTGCCGTTCCAGACTTCTCCATTCATCTGGGGCCAGTAAGGGAATACTGCTCTCCAGACGAATGCCTTGCTTTCTTTGCAGAACGCGTGGAAATTCTTCAGAAGAGAAAATTGTGGGTTGTTATCTGCGCGCAATGAAACAGACAATCCATACCGTGAAAACATTATCGACAGTTGACATATTATTGATGCAGATGTTGTTTCCTGCATTTCAACTACTTCTAGAATATCTGCCTTAGTAGTCAATACACACAAACAAATTTTCGCCACCCGGGCTGGACCTAAAATCAACTGCTATTGCTCCACATGGCCGCGAAAGGAAATTCCTTGCGAATCATCGGCTCTGGAGGGGTTAGGTGCTGATATGCTAATGTGCATCCACGACAATTTTGACGAACTGTTCAATATGCTGATCCATTTTCGGCCACCAGACATTTGCGCGTAAATGACCCTTCATCATCCCTAATTCCAGGATGACCTTCGTTAATGCCGAGATGCAAGACACGCTGTTGGCAGAACTCTTGAGGTATTATGACTCTGTCTCCTCTTAGCAGCACATTGTTAACGAATAAAACATAACTCTGTTGAGATCATCTTGTAGCTCAAAGGTAGTTCATCAATCGAGTTTAATTCAACGTCTCGATCACTAGTTGTATGACCTCATCCCTTTTCGCTAGCAGTTTCGATCTCGGGCCAAGTCAATGCGACCGTTGATACTGCCGCAGAAACAATTTCGCTGAACCATTAATCCCCTCAGCTTCATCAATGTATCCGCAATATTTCGGATGGTCCGGGAATATGCACGATATTATACAAGCGTATACCATGTTCAATACATGCGCATGGACGAGATGCAGGCGTGAATAAAAAGGTTAGTGCTTTGCAATCGGTCAGCAGGGGTTAAATTCTCTACCAATTAAATACACTTAGAAACTTTTCAACCTCCATACAAGTGACAAAGCCTCCTTCTCAGTCCTCTACGACTCTTGAATCTCTCCTTGCTTATTCCGTTTGGATGAGAACTGCACCTAAAGCAGAGTGGACTAGCATCGGCGAACAATGACGTTTCATCATTCGCATTGAAAACCCTAGACAACTGATATTGGACTATGACGACTTTATAGCATTGAATGCTTGCTCTTCGGTATTCTCCCCACTGAAACTTAATTTCCTTTCTGAATTAACTTCCTCAGTGGTTCATCCATTCTGCTAGCTTCGGAATGAACTTCGCCATATAGTTCGCTAACATTGAAAACTTCTCACCTCGCTTTGTCGTTCACAGGACGGCGAAAATCTAATATTGCGGCATCTCGCTTAACATCTGGATGGCCTTATGCTTTTTTGATCAATTTTATATCCCAGAAATTCAAAGTCGGTGACGCGTATTTGAATTTTTCCCCAGTTCAGGATTCAACCCATCGTTCTTTAAACCTTTCTGAGAACCTGAAATCAATTTAAAAGCAAATCAATAAAACGTTAGTTGTAGTAAAATTTAAGATTTATTTATTACTAATTTGAAGTATCAAATACACGTTTCGTTCGTTTTTTTTAATCATACCACTTGCGTAGAAAGCCCAGGGATGTCGTGTTCTTCAACTGTGTACTACCCTCTACTCCTACGTCGTCAAAGATGCAAATAGGTCCCCTCGCAATCTGCTAGCATCTCATCCATCGTACGTTGGAAAATTTCCCCGGTGCAAAACAAGACCAAATGGAAGTCGTTTGAAACAGGTAGAGCCCACGATGAGTAATGAACGTCATAACCTCTTTGGTTTCCCTCATCAAGCTCCAGAAGAAGGAATGCATCAACAAACATCCAATACACTCCATATTTTCCTTTTCAAATTCTAGCGAGAGCATCTTCGATAATTAACATCGGATGTCGGTCACCGAATTACTGCCTAGTTAATACGTCTTAAATCCACGAACAGTCTGGAATCGGAACCGTTTGCCTTACTGGCCACTACTAACGAGTGACACCTATGTTGCTGGCCCTCGTTTCACTTCAATGATGTCCCGTTAGCAGAAGATCCTCTTCATCTTCTCGGTCACATGTTCTCCTAGATGATGAATGGGCACTCGCCGCAGTGGCTGAAAAATTAGTTTTACGTCAGGATCCATGCGGATATGCACTTATATGTCTGAAATTTTTGGAAACGGAGCACACGTTGTATCCGAGACATCCAGTACTTGATTCACGTCCAAGGCGATTTTCAGGAATTCCTAATTTCTTCGAGAATTGCCGTCACCCAACAATTTCATTTGCCCACCCACGACAACGAAAAAATGTGGCCTCGATCGATCGCCTCTCGATCCTCGACAACTGCATCAAAAATGCCCAAAATTGAAAGTGGGCAACGTTATTACCATAGGCTTTCAGAACTGCCTCGCTTCCCTTCTCACATCTAATCACGACAACTTTTTGCGCTTTCATGGTTTTATATCTTTGCAGTTATTATGTTGCTTCTGAGCTAGAATCGACGAATACCTCCACACTGAAGACTCTTCGATTTTGCACTGAAAGGGTGAAGCACGTTCGATTTGCTTCCCATATGGGAAACATGTAATATACCTTTTCTTTGTCTTCTAGTGTTACTGTATCTTGCTCCTGGGTGGAAGCGTGTTCTTGCCAAACTTCCTCGATTGCTTGCACTTTTTTGGGAGGAATGTTTGTTGGGCTGGATAGGACGTTTACGACAAACTTCTTCGAAGTACCAGATTTTTTTGGCATCTGCGACAGTGTTGATCCCCTCACTGGACATGATGGTGCCTTTGAAAAATGCCCGTATTTTCCTGTAACCTTAACAAACAATGTCTCTACATTCGTTAATTCCTGTTTTAAACGGTCCAGGATTGAATCGCGTTCAATATTCGGCCCTGTTGGCGTCCCCTTTGATTTCCACGTCTTTATTTTACAGATTTGACCGACTGACTATCGCTGTGGATGCTGACCCTCAGTTCCTTTTCTTGGCAGCCGGACGCTCTCCATGGATGTTCCCAAAACTTCAATATCTGCCAGCGACTGATCTTTCTTCGAGGATTTTTTCTTCGGAGTTCCGGTAAAATTGTACCGCTCGACAATTACATCGATAAGCACAATCTCCTCTAGGATATCTGGAATATCTTTAGAATATTTATCGAATCCACAGTCCCTCAGCTGTTGACGTAAACGCAATAGATAGTGAGAAAAACTTTCAGATATTTGTTTCATAATTCGTCAATCTATGCCTCCAGAACATCTTGACAGCGTGGCTTAAAGTATGCATTCAAACGATCAACAGCTACATCGTACCAACGCTTTTCTTAGCATAACCAGCGGAAAATCTTCGGCACCTTCCAAACTTTTATAAACCTTTCTGCAATTGAGGACCAATTAAAGTGCAACATTTTCGAACGCTTTATTTTCTGATCGACTATCTGATGGGAGTCGAAATAAAACTCCAGAGAGTCTTTCCATTCGTGCCATTCCTTCGCTACAATTTATTTGGTTCTATTTGTTCGCATCGGAACATTGTCAGGGGTCGACTTTCATCCATCTATAAATCACAGAAAAAAAATCCGTTGATTATTTTTCCTTAGATATTCCACTGAAGCGTGTTTTCTATTTATAGCGCTTTAATTTGGTTTAATCTGGAACCATTCACAAGAACTATTTTCAATTTATTATCACACAAACCATGTCACATCACATAAAATGTCGAATAGGCTATTTTACAAATATTAAATTTATTTTATGTCAACCAATCCACCTACCCCCCACAACCCTTTCTGGGCAATGACCATTTCGGTCAAATGACACTTTCGGGTTTAATGACCGTTTCATTTAATGACCCTTCCGGCCAAATGACCATTTTGGCAAACGACCCTTTCGGTCAAACGACCCTTTCGGCCGAATAACCCTTTCGGCCAAATGATCCTTTCTTTAGCCAAATGACTCTTTTCGGCCAAACGACCCTTTAGGCCAATCTCGACTCTTTTCGGCCAAAAGACCCTTTCGGCCAAACGACCCTTTCGGTCAGATGATCTTTTCGGCCAAATGACCCTTTCGGCAAAATTTGATAACCCGTTCGGTTTACGTATTGCTTTGGCCGAAAGGGTC